>NW_026623925.1:164800-196317 GCF_030028575.1 Malurus melanocephalus | reverse complement strand
TTTTTTGCAATGACATTATTTTTTGCAATGACATTACTTTTCATGTTTCAGTATGTCAATTCACAAGTTTTTTTTTTAAAGTCTTAATTCTCTCGCTAGCTGATGCTGTTTAAACTTTCTATCTTGAAGGTGGTTAGAATGTATTTTTAATTGCCTTGGAAAGAGGGTTTATTTACTCACTTGGTTTCCATAGTAGGCTAATACTAGTTWAAATTCTGAAACTGTATCTCCATGTAACTTAAATGGATGCAACAGTAAAAACTAAGATAAATCCAAGCTTCCAATATGAAAATCCCTTGGATTTTAGTCTTGTGATCAAACTTAAAAGTATCTATAAGCATACAAGAAGATTACAGTTTAGATAAATTTCTTTTTGAGGGAATAAAGCTTTTCTCTGTTTGTTCTGAGAATGGATTCAAACTGCTGATTACTCCTAAGGTCTTTACTGAAGACATTAATTACATTTACTRGTTCATCTGTTGGGAGGATAAATCTGAAACTCTATAGCAGAATGCACTTCAATACGATTGGAACACACCTTTTGCAACGGATTTTGGGGTGTTAGTGCTTGTGGATGGGCTGTTTGGATCTCTTCAGGGTTTACCAAATGCTTATAAGCAAGATTTGCATTGGAAAAGTAATTATTGCTTTACAGAAAGTTACTGCATGGTCACTGTGGAGTCTTTAAATAGCATTTAAATGAATAATTCTGACACTTGGGTATATGTTTGACAATGATTAGCTGGTGCAGTACTTATTTTAACCAGTTTCTCTTTCTTGATTTGAGCAATTCTTTGTGCTGGCAGAGCTGTGTTTGGGTGCAGAGTGCCCTAAAATCTCTGAGCATACAACCCACTGCTGTGGGCAAGAGGACTTCTGCACAGTGCACCCCTGTGTGCTGCAGGTGTGAAGTTTGTTGACAGATCGGGCTTTAAAGTCTTCTGTATTAGCAATTTCTGTGTGTTCTTTAGTGTCGTGATTGCATTCTGGTTTGAGTACATGTGATCACCCCTGAAATAGCTAAACAGAGCCTCTGGGATATTTAACAATTGCATTTTTTCTTGGTGAATGTCCTGTGAACATGAATACTGGCACTATAAATACACGTGAGGAATGTATGGTAATAAATAAGAGGCTTTGCTGGGTTATAGTCTGCTGATACTTCAATTAATTCTATTTTAAGTACTGTCTAAACTTGATTAAGATTGAGTCATGACATAAGGTTCAGTTGGTCTAAACCACTTCTCTAAACCCAGCTCCAGCATGACCTGGTTAATCCTCTCTGGCTGAAGTGTGTTGGTGCAGTTTTCACTGAGCAAACAGAGCAGTGGAGCTGTCACAGGCAGCTGAAGCAGGGCTCTTCAGAGAATACAGATGATGGAAAAGCTGAAATACTGAAACTGGTTAAGCAAGCTGGCTTATCTCAAAATGGTGAAGGCTGCAATGCCCTGTTTGAGGGCCTGGGGAGGATTTGCCTGGGTGTTGTGATGCTGTTTGAGGGCCCAGGGAGGATGAGCCTGGCTGTTGTGATGCTGTTTGAGGGCCCAGGGAGGATGAGCCTGGCTGTTGTGATGCTGTTTGAGGGCCYRGGGAGGATKWGCCTGGCTGTTGTGATGCTGTTTGAGGGCCYRGGGAGGATGAGCCTGGCTGTTGTGATGCTGTTCCTCAGCAGCTCTGGGGAGGGATGAACAGATTGGCCAAGCTTCACTTTTGACCCTTCTGCATGAGAGTTGTACAGTACAGAAGCACTTCATGTGCTTTTGCAGATTAATCATGTTACACTATTGTGTGCTGTAACACAGATTATTTATAATTGAAGATACTCARTGAAGTCACCTGCATTCTGGGTTCCTTCCCTGTGTATGAGTTTGTTTGCTGCACTGACCTGTGCCAAGGGGATTTGGAGCATTAGAGAGTCTTGAGTCCTGAAGATTCGGTGTTAAGGAGTCAAAACTTGATCTGTAAACTGCAAGTTAATGTGACTTTTGGCTTGCACAACATTCAGCTGTTTTGTGTTTTTGGAGAAACTGAATTTAAGGACTTCAATCTGAAAGACTTGGTAGAAGCCTAGTGATRATTAACTGCCTTGCAAGATGCATTCCTTTGTTCTCAGGACAGTGAGTTTACAGCAAAGCACTCCAATGTGTATTTGTTACATAAATGTTTTGTTTCAGGATCTTAAAATAATTAAGCTTCAGTGTCTTCTGGATTTTTTTGYTTGCATTGGCTCTCAGTAGTTCTGATACTTCAGTGCTGGACCTCAGCTTTAGGTTGGAGCTGTTCACTTGGTCTGAGAGCTTTCAAGACTCAAATCAGTGAGCAGTAATTTGTAAGCTTTCCTTACATAAGGGCACACTTCAATTTGGAAGCTCTTAGCAGTGCAGCTAGAATGAATTCTTATTTTCTTTATCAGTTGTTTCGGTACAACTGCTTTTAGTTCCACTCAGTGAATGAGAATATATTTAGAGTTGAAAAAACACTTCTGCTTTTTTCCCCAACTGATCAACYGCCTGATGAATTCTCTCTCTGGTCCAAAGAACAGTTAGACTGTCACAGAGGCTGTGTGGGGGTTCTGGGAAGAGGCCAGGAAAGAGAATTGGGGAAGTAGGTTTTGCATAAGCTGCTGTTCCTTCTGGGAAAGAAGGTGGGAGAAGCAGCCAACAGGTGATAAGTGGGTAAGTTTTCCTACTCCTGCAGTCAGAACAGGTTACTCTATCCCTGACAACTTTAGTTAATGAACCACATCACACTTTGGTTGTCTGCCCCACGTGAACTTCTCTGATTCTGGAAGGGCAATTTCTTTTTTTAGCAGTAGCTCCCAAAGTATGAAATGGAGAAATTGTGCATCTGTACTGCAAGTTTCATTTGGTTTGTCACTAAAGCCATATAAACAATGCCCAATGGTCCTGCAGTATGTCAGGCTTTAGTCAAACATGTMACCCTTGCTGTGCTGGCATGTCACTGCCTTGTCCTTCAGTAGTAACCAGCCTTGTGCTCTTGCTTTCTTCCTTGAAGCCAAGTGTTTGTGTGGTTGGTTTTATAGCTGACTTGGCATGCTGAAATATTGTTGCTGTCAACTGATTCATGCTTTTCTTGCAACTGGAGAGAAACTTCTGAGACTTAACCTCATTTGTCTCCAGCTGATGCCTCATCTSTGTGTCCTCTTCTCACCCTGTGCTKCTCACTTAACCCTTGGTGAGGCTGGGGCCCTCAGGAACATGCAAATAAACACCAGCTCCGTGCCTCTGACAGGAAACACTGTTCTGTCTGCTTCTCTTCTCACCCAAGTGTGGGAAACACTGATAGGCACATCATGCAGCTGAGAGAAAATGTCTCTATGAGCACTCGAGAGCTAATTTTAAACATGCCCATAATTGTCTGTCATTGTGGGGTGTGTGGAGCCCGGGAGTGATGGCTGTGTGGCATTTGAAAGGGCACAGACTGCCTGAGTGGTCTTACTGGCTCTGTTGTCCTTTTGCAGCAATACAAACAGTGGCAGGTACTGCTCGTCATCCACTGCTGGTTTTAAAGAAGCACAAGGAACAAATTATAGCAAGGGAGGTGCTGTGGTAATAAGTTACTGACTTCTGGCAGCCGTGTAAACTGGAGTGACCCCGGCTAAATTCCTAAACAAGAGTTGAACTTTAAGCAAAAATAAAAAAACAGTGAGAGAAGTCCAAGTGGACCTGACAAAATGACTTCAGCTATTTCATCATCTCAGCTTTCTTCCTTGGAAAGGAGGGGTGCATGCAGGTGGCTGTGGAGTGAATAGAGCTGGGAAGAGGGAATATGGAGCTCTTGGTGAATGAAAGGCCAGAGCAGTTTGCATAAAGGTGTAGYAGGCAGGTTACTTACTCATGGGACACTAAACCACCCAGTTGTAAAAGAAGAGCAAGGTGCCTGTTCATTTGGATGTTCATTACATCATATTCTTGAGACCACTGGCCTGACCAGTGATKTTGCTGTTTGCTGATCCAAATCAATTAAGAATTAGAGAGAAGCTGTGAAGAATTTTTTATGGTGTATATTAAACTAGTAGACCTCTCTGACTAAGGTGCTTGAGATGAATGCTACAGCCGGCTGGGGATTGCCATGAGTTGGTGTATGTTTTCAGTGTAAACATGTCCTAGGTTTAATTCTCAAGTGTGTATATTCCTTTCCTTTCCATCAAAAACTAGCAAAGCATTGAAATCCAATATTTCCCTTAAGCATTTCTACTGTTTCCATTRTAACTCCTGAGTTCTTGTCTATTTTTTCATTGTTCCAGCGCATTAGAAAAACCCAAAGTTAAAGCTTCTCATTTTTCATTTCCTTTGAAAACATTACAAGGAAAAAACTGCATATGGAATTATAATTAATTTTAACTCATGACAAACACCTGTAAAATACTAGTGACTCTCACCAGGTGGTTTCAATAGCACAGAACTCATCTGGAAGTGGTCTGTCTGCACTTACATAAATAGTGCCAGGCAGTTAAACTTCACTGGATAAGGACCAGAGCACTTCAGTTCTTAGTTTTTCTTTAGGTGCACAGAACTAAAATATTGTTGTGGTGTTCCAGTGCTCCTACTCTGAACTAAAYAGAGTGAGCTAAACTCCTATAATTAAGAAGTGAAATATCTATGGCTGCTGCTAGAGAATAAAATTGTAGCAGTAAYTCTATTCTTCCTTTATTAGTCTCTCCTAATTTACCTTTAACAACCTCATGAATAGTTTAATGACATCTGGTTTATTGACTGAACATGCAAAACTGAAACTAAACTTAACACTAAGCTGCTGCATCCATGTATCTGTAAGTGGAGTTACAAAAGTCATCAATCTTTGTGAACATGGCTGTTAAATTGCAAATTTACCAGAAATTGTGCTGTCCCACCACTCAGCCRTGAAGAACAGCTGTAGTTTTTCACCCCTAGAACACAGACTGAAGGGTGATGTAAGGCTGAGGTTCAGACACAACTGAGTGTGCAAAACAGACTAATTATGTCAGAACTTGTGCTCTATAACATTAATTAGCTGTGGTGTCTACACAGAATGTCCTCTCTGGCCATATGGCACATTACAGCTTCAGTCCATAGGATGAGGCTCCAGAACACTGGAGTCTTGCCAGTGCCTCTCCTCTGGGAACAGGAAATTGGCAAGAAAAGTTTCCAGATGACCCAGGAAAGTGGGACAGTCTGTGTTCTAGAYGGTGTCCATGAGCTGTGAGATGAAAGTGTTTCTGGCCCCAGCACTGACAGCAGGTTCTACTGCAAATGGTTGTCCTAAAATTCTTGTCCGTGAGCACTGGGTTTCCAGCTAAACCTCTCATTTCCTCTGGTTTCTGTCCAATTTTCTGTGTATACTATAACGACATCACCAGAACCACTGTGTGAAGGACACTGGGGTTTTTCACTACAGTCCCAGGAGAAGAACCTCAGGGCCATGACTGAAATGAGGAATGAGCATATTCTGGGAGCATCCGGTTTGAAACATAGAAGTGACAGTCAACTGCACAAACTAGTGGAGAGTTGAAGCTTGCTGGTGAAAGACTGAGTCACAATGAAACCTTGTGTGGTTGTTTTCTCAAGTCAGCCTAGAAGTGTTGAATTGTTCCTGCATTAGTCAAATATTCACTTGCTGTTGTTCAAACTTCAGAAGGATTTCCTGTCAGGAGTACAAGCAGGAGTCRTTTCTCTTCTGCTCTAAACCATCCCTGTGCAAATTCCCAAAGGCACATCTACTGAAGCAGATGTGGATGAGGCCAAAATTCATCCCTGCTGTGTTAGGTTAGTGGGTTTTAATCTCCAATAAAAGAACTAAAGCCGTGGTGGTGTTGTCTCCCTTCTCTGGCCCTCAGGTCAATCGGACGTACTGCTGTGGCACCTACAGAGCGGGACCCATGCGCCAGATCAGCCTGGTTGGAGCAGTGGATGAAGAAGTTGGGGACTACTTCCCAGAATTCCTAGATATGTTGGAAGAATCTCCATTTCTTAGAGTAAGCAGTAACTTGCGGTGTGTTCAGAGCACTACAGATACTTAAGTAATTGTTGGGTTTACAAGTAATTAGAAACCATAAAGTATTTTCTTTATTGATGTGATTATTTGGGCTACTGAGGTTTGTTCTTTCCTGTGTCCAACTGAAAGGCATGGAATTAGGTGGCTAATTAAAAAGAATCAAGTTTATTATGTATTCATGCGCTACGTGCAGCYCTACTTCCCTAAAATCCAAGTTTGATAAAATTAGCTTGGAATATCTTTTATCTCTCARACTTACTTAGTTTCTATGCAATTCTTTTGACAGAAGATTTGAACAAGTTTTACCAAAGGCATCATTTAATTTTTCTATCTCACCCAGTGTTTTGTGTTATGTGTGTTTTGTGGGTTGTTTTGTTCCTGTTTTCTTTTAGATGACTTTGCCCTGGGGAACTCTTTCCAGTCTCAGACTGCAGTGCAGGTCCCAGAGTGATGACGGGCCCATCATGTGGGTGAGGCCGGGAGAGCAGATGATCCCCACAGCTGATATGCCAAAATCACCCTTCAAACGGCGCCGGTAAGGTTTGGGTTTCCTTTTATACTCAGGRTAAAACATTGCAGTTAAGTCTGTGTCAGATTTGAGAACAAAAGCAAAGTACTTGACGTGTAACTGGCTCTTCAGAGGACTAATTCAGATTTAGGTTTCACTTTCATTTCTATTTCAAATTGGCTTAGCTGATAAAGCAAGTCTTACCTGTGATGGTTATTTTATTTCACTACTTCTCACAGTATCTTTCAGTACTTCTCACATATCCTAGATCAGTGCTTTAAGATTAGAACTTCTTTTTATTATCCTTCAGGWGACTTAATTAATCTCATTTCTGTGGCAAGAACCAATTTGGTGGTGAGGGCAGGTGAAATGCTGTAAAACAGCAGAGATCCTTGGACTGCTCGTGCTGCATTCTAATGTCAGTGCTAAAGCACTTGTAACAATGCCTGCCTGCTTAGGATTTGTTACTTGCTATCTTTCTCTGAAAGAGTCCTCTAGAACAAATTTTAAGAGATTTGGAAGCATATTCTAATTGTCGTTTCAAGAAGAATTTTTGAATGTAGTTCCAAATAACTGAAGCTCAAGTTCTGTAAGATAGCTGCATTTTACATACTGATACATTCTTSTAGGAGGTCTTTCAGGACAAGTGAACAGAAAAATAATGTGATTTGTTTTGTAAAGTTTGATCTCAGAACCTGAATTACATTTGGCTGGTTTTGTTTCAATATTTCACCGAATAAACACCTAAGAARAAATCAGAGGGAAGTGCTTCATTCCTTTGAATCCTGCAGCACACAGCATTTTAAGATTATTTCAATACAAATATTTCCAAGGAGTCTGGGACATTTCTAGTGTGTGTTTTTATCCCACTGTAGGTCCATGAATGAGATCAAGAACCTGCAGTACCTACCTCGGACCAGCGAGCCCCGCGAGGTCCTGTTTGAGGACAGAACCAGAGCTCACGCTGACCACGTGGGGCAGGGCTTTGACTGGCAGAGCACAGCTGCTGTCGGGGTACTCAAGGCTGTGCAGTTTGGGGAATGGTAAGTGCTGCTGGAATACTCTTCTTTAAAAAAAAAAACAAAAAAACAAAAAACCAAAAAACAATTTCTTGGAAATTTGTTTTCTTGGAAAACAAACCTAATGAGAAATGGTTTAAACCCTGTACTGAGACAAAAGCTGCCCAGAGCTGGAAACCACAAGCCATATACCTCCCACTTATACATCCCATTTTTCCTCTTGGTGCAATAAAAAAATTGTAACAGCAGCTTGCAGAATATTTTGATGAAAAACAAAAGCCTGGACCATCATCCCTGATTATTCTTTTCCTGAGCAGGTATATTAATTCTAGCTTTTGTAACAGKAGTCTAAGAGCTCAATGTAATTAATTTCACAGCTGCATTGCTTTCTCAGGTCATGTACCCAGGATATTGCTGTTGACCTTACAGAGAAACTAGATTTGCATCATTGTAATAGCTAGAAATTACAGTAGAAATTGGATGACATCATTAGCAATATCATTAGAATAAAAGTTGCCAGGGTTTCCTTCACTCTGGTTCACAGCTGTTGAATAAAATCCTCACTGACTACTTCAGCTTCAGAGTTACTTTGTAATTTTACATTTCCCCCTTAATGCTGAWTTTTTCTGTCCCTTATTGGAATAGAAGAATTGAGGCAAATTGTGGTTCCTGGAACAGAGATAACTTTGASAGTGGCAGTTTGAACCTAGTTCTCWGGCATTTCAGTATATTGTTCATGAAAACATCACTTCTGTTATGCTGAAAGAATAAATCTATGGATTATAACTGTTTTTCAAAAAAATACTCTATTGAGAAGTATTGAGACTTTGTGCACAGTGTAACAATGAAGCAGGTCATTGGYTAAATGAAGCTTTCTGCTGGGAAGAGCTGTAACTCTGTAGCTCAAATACTTMAAAAATTCCTGGAATTCTCTTTTTTTTCTAGGAGTGACCAGCCTCGTATAACCAAAGATGTGGTTTGTTTTCATGCTGAAGACTTCACTGATGTTGTGCAGAGACTTCAGCTGGACCTGCATGAACCTCCAGTGTCCCAGGTATCAAATCTTCCCTCGTGACAGCTCATTCCTGGTGTTTTGGGAGTAGTTTCTGACAGATCCCGGGTTCTCCCTATAGTCAGCCCTTTTGTATCCCCAGTGGCCTTCAGTTTTCAACTCTCTGGGGCAATTTCCTTGTGTTTCAGGATAAAATAGTTCAGTTGGAAGGGACCTTTTTCTTTTCCTTTCTCCCATGCTGAGRTTCATGCTGTGAGTCACAGGATGTGCTAAAGAAACAGTCTGTTGATTAAGAAGTTGTGCGTGCCTGTTCCTGCTATTTCTAATATCTGATGTGGAGRCATTTAACTCAGTCCTGTCAGCCCAAATAATGTAGGCCATGTCACACCTGCTGGTTTTAACTATGACTGTAGGATCCTCTTCATTCTCCTCTCCCAAGATGTGCACATCAGAAAAATTTTATTTTGAAATCCCAATTCTCATTTCGATTTGAGGTTTTACCCATGAAATGGAAACATTCTGATTTGGACATGAATTAACTTGAAAATAGGAGGATGCTGAATTGTTTGAAGAGTCTACCACTAACTTTCCCATCTCTCCTTCTCCCAGTGTGTTCAATGGGTGGACGAAGCCAAACTAAACCAAATGAGACGGGAAGGCATTCGCTATGCTAGGATTCAGTTGTGTGACAATGACATCTACTTCATCCCTAGAAATGTCATTCATCAGTTCAAAACAGTGTCAGCAGTCTGCAGCTTAGCCTGGCACATCAGACTCAAACARTATCACCCTGTGGGGGAGACTTCTCCAAAAGCAGAAAGCAATTCAAGCCTGAACAGTRATGTTCCTGGAAACACAGAGGCAGAAGGTGAACCCCAAGGTGTGAGTGTAAAAATAGAGTCTGAAGAACCAGGTATGGAGATTCAGCTTACCCCAGGGGTGCTCTCCTCCTCTGTTTCTTCAATATCAGGACTTGTGCAACCAGATCAGGTGGCCCAGCCCCTYCCAGGTTTTAAAATAGAGTCTGATCAGCAACACAATCCACAGGATCATGCAGGCTCTTCTGTGTGATATGTATATAATCAAACATTTTTTTAACAACTTTTTAAAATTTTGATGTGAAGTTATAGTTTTATAACTGGCTTATGTTTTATTGGAGAAATCTTGCCTATAATTCTATAAAGAAAGGTGACATTCCAAAATGTCAAGCATATCTTTTTTACACAGATTATGCAAAATTCAAGTTGTATTTTAACCCCTTAGTACAACCTGTAACAGTGGTCTACCACTTCTTTCTGTTTAAGTAAAGAGATGTTGAATATCTTCTCAAAGTCAGATTGAAATTCCTCCAGGAACATGAAATGATTGAACTCCATTGGTCAGTGTTATTTCCCTACTTTTACTTTTTCTCTAATCTTCACCAGAAAGTGATGCTTTTGTAGAAGACTTGCAAAGTGACTTCCCCATCTCATTTTAATTGCTTAAGAAAAGAAAAAAAAAATAGAGAAAGCACAGCACTTTTGATGATTTGTGGAATTTTTGGTATGTCTGTTCTTGACATGTTGGTTTATATACAAGCTATAGAAATTGATGTTTCTTACAATTCCTACAAGGGTGACCTGTAAAAAGAACTGAAGCAAGTGTCTGATTCCTGTTGAAATGCAATGACTTACTGACCTAACACTTCTCATAGCACTGCTTATATTGTTTGGTGTGAGGGTTCTTGCTTCCAAAATGCATCTTCCCTGAACGTGATAAATGCTAGTGTCAAAATTAGAGAACCTCTTGGTAGTCTTGTGGAGGAAACTGCTATCTTTGAGCACTTTAAGGCTTTAAAATACTTAACCAACTTGGCAGCTTGTTTTGATCGGGTCGTAATGTGTCCAATGGATCCACACTTTCCCTTGTACTGATGCACTTAATATATTAAGCATTGAGCTGATACCTGACTTCCTAGAATAAGGACAGCCTTACTGTGTAAGTTCTGTATTAGTATTTCACAATAAAAAGTATTTTGGCATTGGACTGCTTTTTCCATGTGTAGCTCCTGGGTGCCCAGTTACTGTGGAAAAATCAGCAGCACGTGCTCAATGTGTAGAGTGTCAGCTATCAACAGTTTTTAAACAATCTTTCAATATTTCTGGATGTTAACGTGTAATCTGTATTTGACTTTCACTCACCCCATTTATTACTGCCCTTTCCAGTCATCAAAAGGAAAAGTCCCTTTTCCCTGTCCCTCTCCCCTCCCCACATTTAGAGTACAAGTTGGGGTTTGGTGCAACTTAAGCTGTCTCCAGATAACTTTATTTGTTCTAATCCTCACTGGGGTAGGAAAGATTTGAAACACTATGTTAGACTAGACAAAAGCAAAGATGCTGTGTTAGTTCTGGATGCATCTTTTTAATATCAATTATTACTCTTCTCTTTATAAGGGTCTCTAAAATATGTTACTCTATTATAAATCTTACTTTGTGCAATATTGTTTGTGTAGGCTTTTATATACATATTAGCACCTCAGTGTAGAGGTCACTATTTTAAACTGATAGAGAAATAATCCTCAGAAGATACTGCAGTGATTAGTTAGAACCTGTATTACTCCTTATGTGTATGTATGTATTGTCTTCGGTACAAAAATGAGGACTAGGAAATATTTCAATTTAAAACTAATTTACAGATTGAAGTGGTAGTGACTCGTTTAGTAATCTGTGTAAATAAGGTGTTAGAATGGAAAGCTTTTATGATGAGAAGTAATGTGATTCATGCAGGGGTGTAATTTAATCTTAGCAGAAATTCTAGATGACTCAGCGCGGCTCAGAATCGAGCCGTCAGTTCTCTGGTGGGTTTTTTCCACTTTTTATGTTGAGAGGAATTTCATAGCTTTAAGGGTTGTGCAAAGTAAAATTCCTCACAGGCAATAGTGGTTTCAGTTCATCCTTCACATTCAAAGATTTCCCAGGGGTGTTCTTTCCTTTTGACCAAGTCTGCGAGTCTTCCAAGTGCCCGTTCCACGCCTCTCCCGTGCTGCTCCCCGGCCCTGGCAGTGCAGGGCCATCCCCGAGGTGCCCTTCCCTGGCAGCCAGCACTGATCACTCAGGAACTGACACACTGCAGAGACCACAGTGAGCCTGCAAACTCAACTTCAAAGGCAGAATAACCAGAGTAAGAGCCCCCATGCACCAACCTGTCTGTTTGTTGGGGAAAGTGGAATGGCATGAAGAGGGAATCCATTTGGAAGTCCTCTGTAAATTCTAATAGCATGTTTTGAAAAGGATGTAGGAAGACTAGAGTGGCTTGTGCTACTTTCCAAGCTGTAGTTTTAGTGAAATCTGTGACAACAGCCTGAAATACCTGGAAAATGCTCTGACTTCCTCTGTGATGGGGGGACATGACCAATAGCAGCATGCTCTCTAAGGTCTGCTCAGTTACTAATTTAAAACCTAATGTCAGATTTAAATGCACATAAATAAAACTATCTTTGAATGACCTGAATGTTGCTAATGCTATTCTAGTTTGAAAAAYTGAGGGAGAGAGGAACAAGCTGTTTGAGAATCTCTTACTAAATCCATGCCCAGCTTTGCTGTGCTTTCTTTAACCAAACTGGCAGACTTTCAAATTCCACCTCAACTCTGGATGTAAAGTGTGAGAGGGATTGCTTGGAAAGCTGCTCACTGTCCAGGCATKGCTTCAATTGCCCAGAACAAAGCCTTGTTGGGAAGATAAAATGTTTTCCAGACCAAGATGTGTAGAACTCTGATTTTTATGAGTTAGAGCTGTTTGGAGAGGAAGTAACGAATTCAAGCCACTTAGTGTTTGAGCAGCACAAATCAAGTAAATATTTCTGAATATCTCATGTTAAATAGCTGCTGTTTGAATTTCTCTTAAGATTCCACAAAGTGGCCTCCTTAATGAGCCAATCAAACTTTGGCACATTTGATGGCTCATTCTAAGGCTGAGAAAGTTGTGGATGAAGTGTGGAGACTTCACAGCATCTTCCAGGATCAGAAGGGGTTACAGAGAAGCTGGAGTGGGGCYRTTCATCAGGAACTRGAGTGACAGGACAAGGGAGAATGGGTWYAAATCAAAAGAGRGGAAATTTAGATTAGAGATTAGGAAGAAATCAGATAGGTGGTGAGGATCTGGTTGCCCAGGAGGTTGTGGATGCCCCAACCCTGGAAGTGTTCAAAGCCAGGTTGAGCAACCTGGCCCAGTGGGAGGTGYCCCTGCAYGTGGCAGGGAGTYGGGACTGGATGATTTTTAAGGTCCAATTCAACACCTTAATATTGTTATTCTCAGTGGAAAGCAGCTAGATACAGAACAGTTCCTAAATATGAGCATGCTGGTCAGTTACTGCAAATCCTCAATTCTCMGTTTATGAGGATCTGCTCTGTAATAGGTGGCAGGTAGAAAATCCTCCTGCCTTATGCTGGGGGCAGCTGTCACTAAGTGCTCTGTCCACAGAGAGTTCAACAGTGAAGCACAGAACTGAGGCTAAGGCTCTACTTTAAATCAAGTGCTGGTGACTGAAACATTCCAGGGATAAAGGCAAATGGTTCAGCTGTGCTAGAAACAGATGAGCAAATGCAGTTTAATGCTGAATTACCGGTAGGCTTTGGCTTCCTCTCTCCTCTAGACAAAATCCAGGTTGCTTAGTGCAGGTACCTGCCACGTYCTCTTCCAGGAAGGGGGGACACCCACGAGGTGTTCCCAGGGGATTGATCAGAAACTCTTTTCATAGGTGTAGCACAGGGGCTCTGCTGTGCTCTGCCAGGYTTCCTGCGTGTTACAGTTCAGTTCCCCTGCAAAAGGCAAATGGTCAGAGCTTTCCCGAAGTCCTTCATCACCCGATTTGAGGTGCGGATCCCGAGGAGTGCTGAGCCTTGGCAGCCCTRTGGGTGGGAGGAGTGAGGAAGGGATTGTTTCCTCTCCCCCAGAGCTTGTTCTGTACCTTCCTGTGGGGTCTGAGCAGTGTCCAGGGCACCCCGAGCATTCAGACAAACACCCACTTTCTCCTGATTTCTCTGTACAACATGTAAAGATACCGACTCCTGTATTGCTGTTTCGTGGTTTAATTTGATTTGATTGGCAGCTACGATTATTTTTCTGTGGTTTTAATTTATCTAAGGTCTCTGCCTCCAGAGGACGTGTACAATTGCCTGGACGACTGTTTGCTTTGTGCGGCCTTAGTGTATTTATTGACATTCGCGCGTGTGCGGGGGCGGCCCCGCGCTCCCCCGCGCTGTCGGTAGCTGACTGTACACCAGTGTCAAACTGTTAAGCTATTTCTTTGTAAAATAGTCCTGCGGAATGCATAGAATTTTTTTCCTGTAAAGTATTTTTTTAATAAACAAAAGTCTGATTTTGTCCTTTACCCGCCTGGCCGCTTCTTTCCTCTGTGGGCTGACAGAGCTCGGCGCTCGGCTGGCGCTGCCTGGGGAGGGGGTGGGGGTGTGGGGGCGGCAGGCGGAGCCAGTCGAGCGCCGCTGGTTTCCCGGGTAACGGGGCCGGGGTCGGTCCCGGGCCGGGGTCGGTACCGGGGTCGCTCCCTGGCCGGTGTCGGTACCGGGGCCGCGCCGGTCCTGCCGCCCCCCCCCCCCATGGCCTGTCGCGATGCCATTTCATGGTACCAAAAGAAGGTGAGTGCGGCGCGGCGCGGGCGGGCGCGGGCCCGGCCGTGCCCTCAGCCTCCTCTCCCCGCAGATTGGGGCCTACGACCAGCAGATATGGGAGAAGGCCGTGGAGCAGACCCAGATGAAGGTAACGGCGGCGGGGGGAGGGCGGGCCCCGCGCCCCTCGCCACTAACCCGSCCGTGTGTTCCGCCCCACAGGGCTTCAAGAACAAGCCGAAGAAAAAGGGGCACATCCAGCCCGATCTGATAGACGTGGATCTGATCAGCGGTGAGGGGTGCTGGGAATGGGCATTCCTCTCTGAGACAGGGATGGCACCGAGGGAGCGGCTACAGCTGTGTCAGGGGAGGGTTTAGGTTGGATATCAAGGAAAAGGTTTTTGCCCCAGAGGGTGATCGGGCAGTGAACAGGCTCCCCGGGGAATGGGCGCAGCRCTGAGGCTGCCAGAGCTCCAGGTGTGTTTGSATAGTGCTGCCAGGGATGCACAGGGYGGGAAGCACTAGAAAGAGGAAAAAGACAAATGATCCAGATCCATTAAGGGAAGAAAAATACTGAATTATCCTTTTTAAAGGCTCCAGATACCAAAATAATGCATGTAGGTGTGCTGGCTTTGACTGGGATAGTTTATTTTCKTCACAGTAGCTGGTGTGGGGCTGTGTTTTGGATTTGTGCTGAGAACACTGATGATAACACATGAATGTTGCTGTGCGGGGCCAGGGATTGGCGATCCCTGTGGTCCCTTCCAGCTCAGGGCATTCCATAGTTCTGTAAGGGCATCCCAGCTTTGTGCAGGGTGGGGGAAGCAGAACCTGCTCTGCTGCCAGGGGAGCCCCTGCTTGTGAGCACTGAGGCAAAAGGAGCACTAAAAGCCTGAGAGGAGAGAAGGAGGAATTTGGGGTGGCTCAGCRGAAGTGGTCGGTGGGAGCAGGGCTGGGTGGGCAGGGAAGGGTCAGAGCAAGTGCTCTGAGAGAAGAAAAGGGGCTGCTTTAGGTGTGCCTGCTGGGTCTGTGTGGCTTTGACTGGTGCCTGAAGCTGGGCTGCTGTCTCCCCCTTCTTGGCCCTGTGGCAGGGCTGGGGAGTTCTTGTGATTCACAGTTAATAATGGCTTATTTCCCTTTTAATTTCAAGGCTCTACTTTTGCCAAAGCCAAGCCTGAAATTCCCTGGACATCACTGACGCGGAAAGGAATTGTGAGAGTGGTGTTTTTCCCCTTGTTCAGCCAGTGGTGGATACAGGTCACTTCCCAGCGTATTTTCATGTGGCTCTTGGTGCTCTACATTATGCAAGGTGAGGGGAGGGAGCAGGCTGTGCCATAAACCTTTTCCTGTGAGGAATGTGACATCAGAGAATGTGTGGATGTGGCTCTTGGGGACATGGGTTAGGGGTGTACCTGGCAGTGCCAGGGGAGCACTTGAACTCAGTCTCAGAGGGTTTTTCCAAGCTCAGTGAGTCCATAATCTAAAGCATGAAAATCTTATTTGGAACCTACATAATGTACATTTCAAGGTGTGTGGTACTAGTAAGTGCAGACAATAAATAATAATGCAGTGAAGCAGAGTCAAAATAAGTGATTGAGACAGAAGAACTGGGCCAGGCTCTTAATTTTTGCATTTGTGCCGTTTCCCCTTTGCAGTCGTAGCAGTGGTGCTGTATTTCATGGTGCCTGCTGTGAGTGCCAGTGAAGTGATGGGACCCCTGTGCCTTATGCTGCTGCTGGGGACAGTTCACTGTCAGATTGTGTCCACCCAGGTGAACAGACCTGCAGGGAACAACGGGCTCAGCCGGCGCCGCAGGTGAGTGCCAGCAGGATCCTGGGCTGGGGTCACGACTGGACATGGGCTGTGTGAGCACAGCATAATGGAGGTGGATTGAGTTTTCCCTCCTTCCAAGTTGCTGCAGCAAAGGTTTTGTCTGGATTTTATTTGTTGTGATGTCCTCGTGTGTTAGGGGTATCGGCAGAACTTTTGTATTTGGAAATCAGCATTCTGTTYGCATGGCTTAAGAAAAATGACATCCGAAAAGCTGTTCAAATCTCAGTCAGATCTTTTGAGAAAGGCCTTAAAGTATCTTCTTGTACCAACTTAATTCTCCTTATCTTAAAAATCAGGAAGTTACGCAAATCTGTGGGCATGGATGGGAGCAGTTGGTCTTGTCCTGACCGAAYCAGCAAGGAAGAGCAGGCTGGCTCTGCATCTCTCCTCACCAGTTTGTCCAATCTGCTCTTCCAGAGGAGGTACATGATCCCTGCTTTGTGGTGCTTGTCGTGACATTGGGAACAATTTGGTACCTGGAGAACGAAGGCACAGCATGTGCTGTTACTGASATCCCCACAGCCTGTCAGTCTCTTTTGAATCAAAAATTTTCTTGGTAATGTGGGAAGCCAAGTCCTCAGAATATTTAGTATGTCCTTATTAGATCATACAAAATCAGATTGCATAAAATTAGATCGTGTAAAACAAAGCATTAGGTGAGCTGTAGAATGTGGTGGAGTTTATTTATCAGAGAAGTGACCTTGTTTGAGTGTGTGCTCACATTATATTGCCATTTTACCTKATTTCCAGAAGCAATTGTGCCTTCTGGTTTGACAGATGTCTCACTTTGGCACCTTTCTTCTCTAAAAGTAACTCCAGGAAAAGGAGGAGAGCTTATATGGTATAATATTTCATTGGTTTCTCCTGTATTCGCAGGTGAATTTCCTCATGAGTTTCCAGCTTTTTCTTCACAAGGACTTTTTGTCTTCTGAATTGCTCTTACTGTTTGTTTTTTTTTTTAATAAAAATAATGAAAAATTTCCCCTTGGTTTARAAGTTTTAAGATACTGTTAGAGTTAAAAAACACAGTGTTGAGTGATATTGAAGCAGATATAAATCTCTTTACCAGACTCGRCACACAAAGCTCTCAGCCAAAGACAGTGATTTATCCCTTAGGTATCTTGTTTGATGCTGCAGCTGTGTGACAAGGGAAAGACCAGRATGTTTTACCCCCAAGAGTTTTCCCCTGACAAAAAAGCATTTAATTGCATTTTCTCTCCTAGGAATAGAAGAGTAAAGCTGGTAGCTGAGAAAGGGACTGAGACAGAAACTGATGTGGGTGCTGCAGGTGATGGCATCAAACYCAGACAGGCCAGATCTGAGCACAGGCTGCTGCACTCCAAAGAGAAAAGTAAACTTTCTGATGGGGAGAAGAGCCATCAGGTACWGCCAGGGGAGATCCCTCTGGAATCACAGTTTCTGTGGTTTTGGTATTTAACTTTATCTAATGCAAGATACTCTCTCCTTCTTCTAATCTTTGCCTGCATTTAGGGAAAATAAAAACCCCTTCCTGCCTCTCACTGAGCAGCTGAAAAGGTGCTGRTACTTTGCTGTCAGCATCTTTTCATAATCATAGAACAGAATACCAGAATAGTTTGGGTTGGAAGGGACCTTAAATCCCATCTCATCTCACACCCTGCTGTGGGCAGGGACACCTTCCACTAGACCCAGCTGCTCTAAGCCCTGTCCAAGCTGGCCAAACACAGACAGTCCTGGAAATGTCTGTTTTACCAAAGAGCTTGTTTAATTTTTGAGACTACTGATCACAAGGTGTTCGGTTAAGGGAGAGTGCTGGTAATGATTAAATAAATTGTCCATTTTCAAAAGAAATTCTATAAAATATTTTGTGTTGTGAGACTCAGACATGCCTTGGGAAGAGAAAACTAAAGCATTGTGACCACTATTGAAAGCTCTGAAACCTAAAGATTTTGGAAATTACTTCTGAGTCTGCTCTGGATCAGCTGGGTGTTAATTCCCACAAGAAGGCTTTGGAATAGATCCTGTGTGGAATTCTGTCATACTGTGCCATGCCAACTCCTCTGTGTGAAGGAGTTTGGAGAGGGGCAGAGCTCAGTTAGGTGCACAGCACAGGATTTTATCCCCCAGCTTGYAGAGACATCTGTTCTCCTGGGCTTAAGGCTGCTGGTAAGGCACAGCCAAGAGCTGCTGCTGCCTCCCCCTCTTTCTGCCCTTGCCCCAACTCCAACTCCACCCCTCCAGAATTCCCTCTCATTACCTGTGAGGCAAGACAAGAGCAGGCAGAAGGAGTTAAAATCTGTGAAGTCTCTGTGATGCCAGGTGAATTCTGTTTCTGTGCATTCTGTGGGTATCATTCTGTGGCTCTGCAGGCAGTGAGGGCTGTACCAGGGGGGCAGCTCTGCCTCTGGGCCTTTGATGGCACTCAAGCTGGTCTTTTGTGGTGGCTTTGGCCCTGCATTTCCAGGATGATGGCACCAACAGGGACGGCCTTTCAGATGAGCTGTCGAGTGAGGAGGATGCCGAGGCCGTGGCACAAAGGGTCCTGTTACGCCACAGCATGGAAGGGGCTTCCAGTGACAACAGCTATGAGGAGAAGAAAAAGAGGCCTCTGGTTTCTCTGAACCAGGCTGTCTCACAGGTACCCAGGGGGGATTTGTGCTGTTTTCCACACCTTGTTGTGCTATGGGTAATGAGGTGGTTTTCCTTTGGTTTTGGCAGGTCAAGCAAGCCCTGAAAGGTGCCAGAGACTCTGACAGTGTCGTGGAGTCTGAACTGGAATCCACATTATACAGGCAGGTATGGTCATAAAGTCAGGAGAGGGAGCATTGCCAGGCCTGGCAGGGTTCACAGAATCAGAGAATGGATTGKRTTAGRTTGGAAGGGATCTTAAAGCTCATCTTGTTCCAACCCTCCATCCATCAGAACAGACCATTATGAAATTAGTGTACTTCAGAGTCTTCAGGAGACCTGCCTCCCTCGCTGCTCCTGACAGCTTTGTAAACATTCAGCCTGTTCACAATCCTGRTGGTGCTGCTTTGTTAAACAAACCCCAAACAAACAAACAAATAAYTGTTGGCAGCAAARGACRGTCCAAGCTGCCTCTAATTGCTCCTGTGGAATTGCTGCAATTGCTCTTGTGGTTKAGGCAGCGCTGTGCTTGCAGCTTTTAAGCTAATAAATTTTGATTTTAAAATCACAGAATATCCTTGGTTGGAAAGGACCCACAAGGATCAAGTCCARCTCCTATAATGAARGAATAAATCTGTTTTGTGAGAAGTACTGAGTCACTTCATTACTTTGCTTGTTTTGCCCCTGATGCTTCCCCTACCTGAAAACAAAATATAAATAAAACATGTGAATATCAAGTTATAAACATGAAAATTAATATAAAATATAAATRAAATATTAAAACMGACTGTTCAAAAGGCATAAAAAGGRTATTTTTKTATTAGAATGAGTGCGTCCACTTTTATTTTGTAGGTTGGGAATGAAAGTGGGGAACTGATGGGATCTGTGTGAGTTCTTAAACCATTTCCACTGTRTGGGTGCAGCTGGGAGCACTCAAAGCCCTGGGAAGCTGCTCCAGTGATTGCTGGGGGGAAGGAGGAGGAGGAAGAGAAGGAGGGGGTGGTTTTACAAATTGGGGCTGTGCTGTGCAAACTTTGCTGCTRTTCCAAGGAGCCCAGGTCGTGCCTGAGCGTGGGGCCCCGGAGCTGCAGCGTGAGCCGGCGGGACTCGGAGAGCACCCGGCAGGACTCWGAGACCGAGGACATGCTGTGGGATGATCTCCTGCACGGCCCTGAGTGCCGCTCCTCAGGCACCAGTGACAGCGAGGAGCGCAGCACCAGGGACCCCCGCAGGGATMTCAAGGAGGATGTCTTCCAGCAGGTTGGTGATTTCCATCCAGGAGCTGGAAATACTTCTCCCCATCTYCCAGATAAAAACAGCACATGGGGATGCTGTTGGTGTAAGGTGAACAACCCGGATGAGGAATGCTCTAAACAGTATCAACAATTCAGTGATCAATTCATTCCTCCCTGCTGCTGTTATCTGCACCACTATTTATCCCAAAACRAAGTATTTCACCCAGATTTGAACTCACCTCTCAATACAAATGCATTCGAGGTAAAGGCATTACTTACAGCAGGACAGAAAGATCTGASCCACCTTTTGCACTCCTCTGTCTTTTCTAGAACCATCTGTTTTGGCTGCAAAACACCAGCCCAGCGTCTGCCAAAGTGAGTGCTCTGATCTGGGAAGGGAATGACTGCAAGAAGGTGGACATGTCTGTGCTGGAGATCAGTGGGATTATCATGAGCAGGGTAAGGGAGCTGTGTGGCATTGCAACCTCTCTCTCTCACTTTGGAAAACAATCACCAAAACTCCTGGGAATAGTTACATATGCAAATATTTGGGGCAGAATGAAACTGGCCCCTCCCCAGCTGCAGAGATGGTTATTCCACATATTCTTATTTAAAAATTGCCTAACCCCCAGTTTAGGAGGTCTGCTGAAGACTGACRAAAGTGCTTATTATTGCTGATTTTCTCTATTGCTGAAGGTGGGGGTTTGATTATTTGGCTGATTGGTTTTGGGTTTTGACTGAAATGGGTGGGATTATTTTGGGCTCTGTCCTGTGAAGGGAAGGGGAACTGATTGCTTGCCTGAATTGATGCTGCCATGACAGCAGTCCTTTTCTTTGATGCAAACCCCAGGTCTTCATCCCATTTTTATTCCTGCTTGCCAGGTTAATGCCTACCAGCAAGGAGTGGGGTATCAAATGCTGGGAAATATCATCACAATCGGATTGGCCTTCCTGCCATTCCTCTACAGACTCTTCCGTACAGATAACCTRGAGCAGCTCTGCTCCATTTCCCTGATAGAACTTCTGCACATCTTCTGTGGAGCCCCTGCCAGCACCCCTGTGCTCATCCTGTCTGCCATCAACTTCCTGGAAAGGCTCTGYTTGACTTGGATGTTTTTCTTCATGATGTGTGTTGCTGAGAGAACGTACAAACAGGTGGGTTTTAAAGGTTCTGCTGCCTTTCAGGAACGTGGCAAGCAGGAATCAAAATGGGAATGACCTTAAAGCTCATCTCAAGATCAGGGAGGGGARTCTGGAAARRCTYTCMTTGATCTGTCACAAATTYCACCTATCMATACCATTCCTGACAGCCCTGTKMCCCCTCTTACCTGTCCYCAAGGTCTTAYCCTGTCCCSTTTCTGTTGCCCAGAGAARGTGTGGCTGCTCCAKCCCTRGAAGGCCAGRTTGGCTGGGGCTTGGAGCAGCCTGGTCTAGTGGAAGGTATCCCTGCCCATGGCAAGGGCTGGAAAWAGATGAGCTTTAAGGTCTCTCCCAACACAAACCAGTCTGGAATTCTGTGAAAACAGCCGCTGCCAGAGAGGTTGAGCACCCAGGTCTCATGCTGGGCTTCCCCTGTGACCCTTTTTGCCAGGTACCACTGACAATCCCAAGCARTCTGTTCTGTTTTAGACTWATTTATGGTTTTGTTTTGAATTTTCAGAGATTTTTGTTTGCCAAGCTTTTCAGTCACATTACATCTGCTCGGAAAGCCAGGAAATACGAAATCCCTCACTTCAGGCTCAAGAAGGTGGAGAACATCAAGATCTGGTTGTCCCTTCGCTCCTATCTGAAGGTGAGTTCTGATCTTTGGTTATTACAGAGGCTGTGACAGTGACAGCTGTTTGTGGTGAGTTTTGGCTGCACACCCCAGCTCAGCCCTGACCCCATGTCCTTGTTTCCACAGAGACGAGGCCCCCAGAGGTCTGTGGATGTTGTTGTGTCCTCAGTCTTTTTACTGGCTCTTTCAATTGCTTTTATCTGCTGTGCCCAGGTGAGATKTTAACCTTGGTGGTTTATGAAGTAGGGGAAACCCTCCCAAGTGCTGGAGGCTTTTTTTTCACCAGCCTACAAAAATCWTGAACTGGAGCTGTTTGACCCCAGAGTAATGCAGAGAGTGTTGCATTTTTTAAGAGCTTTGTCATTTTTAGTTGGAAATAGACATTCATTCTCTGTTTGCAGAGCAAAGTCGGGGGTTTTATAATCACAAGGAAAATTTCAGGATATGGCCATTTGGGCACAAGGAGACTCTGCCCAAGAACCTCAGGTGTTCACAGCACATTTATTCCAGAGGGCTGATTGCAGCATCCTCTGTAACCAACATGTGGAAAAGCAGGTCAAGAACCATTATTGGCACCTTTTAACCCTTCACTGAACCTGTTACAGGCAGCAGTGCCAATGCTGGTGCTCTTTTCTTGGGCAGTGCTGTGTTCAGGCAGGTTCTTGATCCCCTGAAGGTGCAGCTGTGGTAGCAGAGCCTGGTGGTTTGTAGATACTCTCACTGCTGTGACTGTTTTTGTAATGCATGGGTTTCCAGAGGAAAGAGTGACAATTCCAGCTGTGTGAGTCCATACTGGGAAAGGCAGGAGCTGCTTAGCCTGGCTGAGGCTGCCAGTGGCATAAGGAAAGGCTCTTCATTGCCTGTTGTTGGACAGAGGGAGGGGAGAGGAGCACAAGGGTCCTTTTCTGAGCAGAAGGAAAAAATATCCAATTCCAAGCTAAAGCCAGGTTATGAGATCTTTCTCTACCCTCATCACAGGAATGATTTACACTTYGTGGGAAGAACTGTCAGTGGCTATAGAGCACGAAGGGCAGAGGAGGAGCAAGGGCAGTGCTTGTTCACTTCTSCCAAGACCAGGCACCTTGCCATTGACATTTGCTGCTTTGTTTTTTCCCCATACAGGTTCTTAAGGGTCACAAAACCTTTCTGAGTGCAGCTTACAACTGGGAGTTCCTGATGTGGGAGGCAGCGCTGCTCCTCTTTCTGCTGCGCCTGGCATCTCTGGGCTCTGAGACCAACAAGAAATACAGTAACATCTCCATCCTGCTCACTGAGCAGGTAGCTCCATTTAGCTTGTTCTCCCTTGGGCTTTGTGGCTTGGATATAATTACTGTGTTTCAAAGCAGATCCAATACTGGAATCAAGGTTTAAAATTTAGAATCAACCCTTGTGTTGTCCAGAAGGCAACAAAGCATTGGTCAACATGGGAGGGATGAGCTGGTTGTGTTGGGACAGACTCAAACTCTAGATGATTTTGGTCTCTTGAGTTAATGTGTGTTATCCAAAACAGCTGGGAAAAAATGATGTTATCAGTGCTAAATTCAGTACTTTAGCAGTGACAACAGACTGCAAAATTGTGGGCTGGTGCTGGAATATCAACCCCTGGCCTGTGGTGTCTGTCACAGATAAACTTGTACCTGAAGATGGAGAAGAAGCCAAACAAGAAGGAGCAGCTGTCTCTGGTAAACAACGTGCTGAAACTGTCCACAAAGCTGCTGAAGGTGAGATGCTCTGCCTGAATGGCTGGATTTTGTGGAAGCACTGACTTATGGCAGTGCCATTTGGCCCTGCCCTTCCCTTGACTCTTGAGGTTAATTCTCACAAAGGAGGCTTGTCAGTGCTCATGCAGCTGTGACAGGAGATGGAGCAGTGCAAGCTCAGTGTGGGTAATTAGTGCTGTGGACTTTGGATGAGTTATGATTTAACTGAGAGGAGAGGTTGATGTGAGCACAGCATCTCCTGATTGCTCCAGTCTGTTTTCCTTCAGCAGCTCCCATGCTGGAGCTCGCTGTGAGATTTTGGGAAGGAATGAGCAGAGTCTGGGAGTCACACAGATCAATCTGGGTAATTCTGCAGCCTGTTGTGTCAGGCTCTTGTTGTCAGACTTTGGATTCAGCAGGAGAYGTCTCTGAAACAGTGGGAATTCTGTACACACATTTAAGGAAGGACACAGAGGCACCCTGGGGCAGCACAATCTGCTGGAGTGCCAGTGCTGAGGTAAAAGACAGAGCAGGAATTCTTTGATATTGATGCCTAATGGACTCTTTCCCTTGTCCCTTCACTGCAGGAATTGGATAGTCCATTCAGGCTGTATGGACTGACCATGAACCCAYTGATCTACAACATCACACGAGTTGTCATCCTCTCTGCTGTCTCAGGAGTGATCAGTGACCTGCTAGGATTTAATATCAGAGTGAGTGTCCCTGTCCCAACCAACAGAACAGCTCTGGGGTCACAGCCCTGAGAGGGGCTGTGGGTTTGTATTGGGAATCCAGAGAGCAGAACATGCTGGGTGAGTCTCCACCTCCCTGAGCCAGTTTTGGGGGGAAGGACAGGGCTCACTTCAGTTTTAGTTCTCTTTAGGTCAAGTTCTGAGAATCCAGGGTTCCTTTATCCCAATCCTCCTGTGGTTCATCCTGAAACTGAAGCTCACTGAGCAAAGCAGGATGGGCAAGAGACACAGASTGTTACCTGTAGATGAAGAACATTCCAGTTAGACCCAAACTCCCTCTCTTATCTCTTTGCAGTTATGGAAAATCAAACCATGAAATGGCAGAACATCAGCCCTGGGCATCTCCACAGACACCAGAGAAGAGAACCAGCAGTGTGGGCAGGAAGAAGAAAACGGACGGAAATCTGTGATACCAATTTTGAAACAGATTCTCAGTGTATGTATCAGAAGTTTTCTTCCTGCTTTACTGCTCTAAACATCCAGAATGAACTGGTCTCATCAGTGATGTCATCCCATGGCATGCACAGGAAAACTGGATTAATGGAGCCAAATCCTGGCAGCTGGCACTGAGCCCAGCAGGAACTGGTGTGGGACATCAAACACTAAAGCCATACAAGAGCTGCAGCAGGAGGGACACCAGTGGTGGTGACTGGGGCCACATCTCTGCAAAACTTGGATCCTGGGCATGTGACAGAGAGGGATTGAGCCCTCCTGTCCCAGTCAGCCTTCCTGGGGCTACCTTGAAATATTCCAGGTTGATAATCCTTTGCTGCATTACCTGGTGGTGCTGAAAAGCATTTCTTTCCTTCAGGCTCTGTGTGCTGGAGGCTTTGCCTCTCYCCTGAACCACCCCAGGATGAACCAGCTGAATTCYACCTCCCTGCTGCCAGTCCAGCAACACCCAAACCCTGCTGCTGGCTTGTGCTGGGCTGCAGCAGAGAAATGTTCAGTATTTTTTGAGGTCAGCAGTTAGAGGAGAAAAATCTTTCAACACACACTACAGGCAAAGTGTTTATGAGCTGTGGAACATTTTGCCAGATCTGTTCCCTGGAATAGTCAGCTCCATCCTGTCCTGGCTGTGACACCAGCTCTGCTCCATGGTGTGAGCAGCTGTTGTAGCCCAGCACTGCAACAGAGCCTCCTCCTGAACACCTGGGGAGGAAATCTGGGGGAAAAAAACAGCTTTGACAAAGACTTCCTCAGGTTTGTGTTTGGAARGGGCATGGAGAGCAAGAAAACATTGCAAAGCTTCTGTAACATTTCCCTTCACTGGCTCCAGTGGCTTCTATTTATTAGTAGTGAAAAGAGCAAAAACTGAGGAACTTTTCATTCTTTCACAGGAGGGTAAAATGGCAGAAGAAATTTTGGTAGTAAATTGTTTACAGCTATTTTCTGTACAAGGAAAAGTTGTGAGATGTAAAAGGAGATTACGGTTTTATACAGCAAAATGTRCAAATAAACCTGCAGGACAAGCACTTCATCATTATCAACGGTTTCTACAGCCCTTGATGATTTTTATGCCATCTTTCTGAACATCTGTTACTGGAATGGGGGGGGGGTCAAGGAAACATCCAATAATAAATTGCATTTGTTTTCCAGAAGAGCAGCATATTTGTGGGTAAAACCTCGGTCACCTGCCTGAAAGCCAATCAAGAACCTGGTTTAGACAGTGCAGAACCAACAGACCATGAACTGCAGTTTGTTTTTAACATCTCTGTAARCATAATGAGGGATTTCCAGGTCTCTCTCTAGTCAGAATCTAGAAATCTGTGTGAAGGTGCTGTGCAATTCATAAACATTTGCACTCAGCACGTCCATCCATTGTGTAGCATTCCAAGGATGCAGGAAGTACAGATGAAGGTCTGGGGAAGGGGAAATCACACACAGGTAGGACATGATCAGGTCACATTAACATTTACAAAAACAGAGGGGAAATCATTTCAGTGCTGCCAATTAATCTGGAATTAAAGATCTGGATTTGTCACTGTCCTCAGTGGACACAACTCAATACAAACCAACCTCTGGGGAAGAGCACAGGAGTATCTGCACAGGCTGCTCAGAGTATTAAATATTTCACAGCCTACTCTAACCAGGGAGGATCTGTACGTGTTCTGCTCCACAGCAAACCTCAATGGATCACCCAGCAGCTGAGCACAGTTCAGAGCTGCTTTAAAGCCCTTTGAATTCCCAAAGTCTTTGTTTAAAAGCTGTTTGAGCAGTCAGCTGCCCTTGTGAAGAATTCCACACACAACTGCCTCACTGTGCTTCGTTAGCCCTTAAAAACATCGGAAGTTTCAAAGCCAAAATGAGATATTCTCTTATTCCCTTTCAAAGAGTAAATCCTATGAGTTTGACTTTTGACTAAGGAAAGCTTAATTTTTTACTCCTTTCTCCTTCTGCAAACTGAACCAACGGGTTTCCTTTTCCCATTTTTCTGCAATCATTAAACACTAAGGATGTCAGGAAATCATCACTGAAACTATGAATAAAATAAAGCCCTTCAGTTTGTGTTCTGACAGCCATGGGACTGATGTGTCTGTGGCTTCTGGGGGTAAAATCCTTCTGTAAAAATCCCAGCCAGCCCAAACCATGGATGGGGAGTGCCCTGTGTGTCATCAACACTCCTTGATCACACATTCAAAGGAAATAGGGAAGAGTTCCAATATAAACAGGCAAGAACTTCAGGGAAGAAGCTGCTCTGGCAACTGAGTCTGTCCTAAGGTCAGCTGTGACCTCTACAGAGGTAAAAAATCCAATTCCTAATTAGAAATAAATAATTAAAGATTGGACTTCAGCTGAAGATGTCGTGGTGCCACAAGTGAAGCCAGAGGAATTACTGAACAGAACCCAGAGTTTTCTCTCCTCCCAGAGATGTGTGCAAACCAAATCCCCAGGAATCARGGAACTGAAGCGATTGTGCTGTGTTCAGAGAAAACAAAATCACAGAATTATGTCAAATACCATATTTAGCTCCAGGATTTTGTATTGGATACAAAAATCCCATCAATGGAGCAGCATCAGTGGCTCATTTGCTGCCCTGGGACTGAYAGAACCAACTGTCCCCTGTTCTCCCTGACCCTGCAGGAACACGAGGGATTCCTGATGTAAACACACACCAAGCTCTGGAGAAAACCCCCACTTCAGCCCAAAAAAAAAAAAAAAACCAACCCATTCCTGCCTCATCTGGGCTGGAGCCCACATGGAAGGATTAGATTGACTGCACACAGCAGATCGCTTGGCACCAGAGCAGGAAGTGAGTCAGGATCACACWGGCAACAGAGGCATTAAATAACTTTGTTCAGAACTCCCAGCACTCGGGGAAGCTCCCAAACCCTCCACAGCACCACTCAGTGCTCTTGCTGTGACATCCATAGAGATTTTCCTCTGGAGACAAAAATGTCACCTCTGACTCCTGCTTTACCCTGAGATTTTTAATTGGGAAGCACAGGCAAGGAAAATGCCATCTGTTGGTACAAATTCTGCAGCCCTGCTCCTGTGTGTGCCCAGCTGATACAGGACAGGAGCTGACAGGTTCCTGCTTTGGTGGAAAAYGTTAAAAAAAATCTCTTTTGGCACATGAAGGGGATTGGTTTATTCCCAGGAAAAGCAAAGATCCCAGGGCTGGGAGTGAGGGAAGGGGACCAGGCACAGGATTTGTGTCCAAGCTCAGAGGGCAAAGCACAAACTCTGTCAGGGTTTGTGCCTGGTGAGGCTCGACAGCTTCCAGCAAAAAGRGCATTTTTTATTTCCTGGAGCAGAGTTCTGGGCTTTCCTGGGTGTAAATCAGGAAGGCTCAGCCCCTCTGAGTGCCCTGACACATTCACATCCATGCTGGATTTCCCCTCTGCACACACACAGGGCTCTGCTGAGAGCCAAACTCTGCTTCTGCTTCATCCAGGGGCATTTTAAAGTGAGGATTTATTCCCAGTGGAACAGGTCCTGCTCCTTTCCCCTTCACAGCCACAGAATTCTTTGCATCTGAAACACTCCAACTCCAGCTCCTCTGAGCCACAGATTTTTTCTGACTGATCTTCACTCTGGTTTTACCACCTGCTACTGAGGGGTTTTTATTCCCTCTCTTTGTTGAATGTCTCCAGGTTCTGGTTTTATCTCTACATTTCAGCTCCAAATCTGTAATTGAGGCAGTAGGAAAGGTTTTTATGCAGAGTCCAGGTAAGGTCATGCCCAAATAATGGGTAGAAACAYGATATTCAGAAAACTTCTTTTGAAAACAAGTAGAAGGTGKCCCTRTCCATGGCAGGRATGGAATAAAACCAACCCAAATCAGTCTGGGATTCAAAGATTAAAAGCTGCAGAGAAACAGATCTAATTTAACCAACTCCAACTTCAGCAGCTTTATAATCACCCTGGGCAACTGCTTTGAAGTGTGTCCCTTCAAACTGGAATGAATCAGATTTGATAAAAATAAAAGTCTTAATAGAAAAAATAACAATTTATAGAGTTCTCTTTGCTTTAAGCATTAACAAAAAGGAACRTTAAGTCTTTGAAATGCARTGTTCTGGGCTGAGATGGCATGTTAAATATTTGCAATGAATGTGAAATTAGAGAATCATCTGCTGGCTTTATTCGCAGCCTGGCTTTAGGTATTTATTATTTAAAAGGTGAAAAAAAGCCAACTTTCTACCAAAATAATGATCGGGAGTTTAATTAAACCCATAARCAGCAATCCAGAAAAATGCAAGGTTGCAAAACAGCTTTTCCCTCCAAATGATTGGATTTTACACATTTACATTTTTGTTTAGAAACAATTCCACGGTGCTGTGTGGGAGTTGTCATTCAATCACAGTCTGGAGATGGGACTTTGCAGCCCTCAGGGCTCCCTTTGCTGCTCAGGTGACACAGCAGGTTTTGCAGGTGAGGGATTTGTTGGAAAACACTTTTCCCCGTAAAAAATCGTGGCCCTTTTCCAAGGGGATGTTTTGGCAGGCAGAACCTCAGGATGTTTCTGTTGTATCTCAGGGATGAAGCTTTGGGGAATTTGTGTTTTGACAGGGAAGAAAGGAAAAACTCAGGGTTTAAATGGAGAGGTTTGGAAAGCAGGAGCATCCTGGGAGCACCAACCCCACTGGGCACAAAGTCCTGGCAGCTCCTTCAGCACCAGAGCTGGGCCCTGAGCAGGGGGGAGAAGATTTTCTTACTGRTTTTTTCATTCCCTGGTGCTGCAGCCCCCTCAGGAGGGGTCATTTCCCTTTGGCTGAGGATACAAGGTGTGGACAGGACCTGTTTCTATGGCAGCAGCCCTTTCTCACACTTGGGAATTTCTCCCATTTTGTTGGGTTGTTAATTCCAAATCTTTTTGGACAAAACCACCGTGGCAGGTGCCTCTCTCTGCCCCACCTGCTCTTCCAGAGCAATGAGCTCTCAACTCATTCACCTTCCAGGAGCTGATGATCYCTGTGGGTCCCAGCTCAGGTTATTCTGGGCTTCACTCTCTTTAATTTCARACATCTTCAAATCCTCCACTGAAGCGAATAAACATCAGCAGTGACAGACACGAGACCCTGGCAGGGGTGGTGGCCCCTTCCTTGCCTTCCTCAGCCTCCTCTGTGAGGATCACCTTGATGAGCTGCTACCAAGGGAGAGAATATCCTGACTGGAAGGGACCCACAAGAATCATCCAGTCCAATCCCTGTCCCTGCACAGACACCCCCAAATCCCACCCTGGGCATCCCTGGCAGTGCTGTCCAAACGCTCCTGGAGCTCTGGCAGCCTCAGGGCTGTGTCCATTCCCTGGGGAGCCTGAGCATGCCCAGCACCCTCTGGGGACAGAAGAACCTTTCCCTGAGATCCATCCYAACCCTCCCTGACACAGCTCCAGCCCTTCCCTGGTCCGGTCCCTGTCACAGAGATCGGAGCTGCCCCTCCTCTGCTGCTCCAAAGGGTGGCACTGCTGGGACAGGAAAAACCTGCAAATAATGAGGAATATTTCCTTGGGGGGTTAGTGGAGACACCAACCCAACAGCACGGCCCTGTCACCGCCAGGGTGTCGGGGCTGACACATGGGAGAACCATGGCAAGGAAATGGGTCACATCTGCACAGGAGGAGCGAGCCCGTGTGGCCCTGAGCGCTCTGGAGGAGTTGGGTTTGCACAAATAATGTAATTTTCAATTTCAGGCACGAAAAGGGTCAGGACAGACAGGTCTGGGCAGCCTGTGACAGGGGATGGCTGTGGTCATTCCTAGGGAAAAGAACCTGTCACTATCTTTGAGGCGACCATCACGGAAATGTGAATTCCATATTTCAGATATGAGCCACCAGTTTCTCACAGATCACCAGTCAGCTTCCCATGACACACTGGGCTTCCAGGCTTTCCTTCCTGTGCAAAACAAACCTGTCCCTCAACCCTAACCCTATTCCCTAAGCCTAAACATAAACTGAAAATCAAACCCTAAATCCTAAACCCCAACCTCTATCCCTAACCCAAACTGCTAAACCTTAACCCCAACAACAACCCGAATCCTAACCCYAAACCCTAAATCCTAACCCTAATCTCTAACCCTAAACCATAAACCTAACCCTAAACTCTAACCCTAAACCGTAAACCTAACCCCAAATCCTAAACCTAACCTTAAACCCTAATCCTAAACTCTAAATCCTAACCCTAAACTCTAACCCTAAACCATAAACCTAACCATAAAGCCTAACCCTAAACTCTAACCCTAAATCCTAAACCTAACCCCTAAATCCTAAACCTAAACTCTAACCCTAAATCCTAACCCTAATCCTAAACTCTAACCCCAAACCTAGCAAGTAGAGACTAGAAAGATAAATAATCCAGGTGAGGAGAAAGCAGATGATTGAAAGATCCACAGCAAGGTGAATTGAAAGATATWAAAAAGTATAACAAAATRTRCACRGCAGAAACAGGAATAAAGAGAAGAATAGGAAGTAGGTACTAGAAAGATGAACAACRAACTGAATAGAAAGTAGCCAATAAAAACCAGATACTGAAACTAGAAATAGGAAGAGGAATAGAAAGCAGATATTAGAAAGGTTGATAGACCATGGATAYCCAGACCATAGACACCGAAAATGTGGAAGGAGGAGGTTCCAGGCTGGGRCTCTTTGTTTCCGGTTTATTCTCGATGGTCCTGGAGCGGTTGCTGGCTTTTTTATTTTTTTAATGTGCTTCGGTTTTTGACCCTTTTTATGCCGCTCCATTTTGTGTGTCTGTGTATGGTTTTGCTTATTTTTGCCTTTTTTTTGCAGTTCTTTGTGCTGCAGGTATTAGGTATTGGTTACAGGGTGGCGGCAGAAAAAAAGATTTGCCCTCTGATTTGCATATACAATAGAATATTTGCATAATTACTSATTAATAATTATTCTTTCGTGCTCCATATGGGAGTAAGTAGGGTGGAGAATAATAGTAATAATACAAATGGTGTTATTTCCATCTGGAGCACTATTTATGGGCTWTATGCACTATAAATAAAAGAAGACGAATAATAGCGTCTG
>NW_026623925.1:148591-164161 GCF_030028575.1 Malurus melanocephalus | reverse complement strand
CCGGGCCCGCCCCGCCCTCCGCCATGGCGGCCGAGAGCGGCAGGCAGTTCTGGAAGCGGAGCGCCAAGCTGCCGGGCAGGTGAGCCCCGGGGAAGGGGTGCGAGGGCCGCGCCCCCCGCGCTCCGGCTGGGCGCTGGAGCTGTATCGCTGCCTGGGGAAAGGGCTGTCACCCACCCGGGCTCTGGGGCTGAGGGTACCCCTGCGAGGCTCGGGGGATACYGGGCGGATCGGTCCGGGTGGCGGGACTGAGGAGCTGCTTGGGGCCCCGGGGTTCCTCCCTGAAATACGGGCGATGCCAGGGCCACCCCAGGCTGTGGGACGGGGATTTTGCTGGTGGAAGGCTCAGTCTATAAAGGACATGGGTAGGGTTAAAGCTGCTGCCTCGTGTGTAGGACAAGGCAGCTGTGGGGACCCCTGTGTGCCCCCCATGGGGAGCAGAGTGCAGGGATCAGGGTGCTTTGGAGGCCCTTTTGGGGTCAGAGTCAGGGCTGTGCCATCTTCCTTTCCACAGAGAYTGAAGAAAAGTCAGCCTCGCCCAAAGTCCTTAGAGGTGTTGCCTTGGGTGGCAGTAGCTGTGTCCCAAAGGGGTGCCCGATAACGCGTGGAACCGCCCCATTATTCTCTCCTGTGTGGGGTCTCTCCTGGTCCATCTCTGCTCAAGGGCTCTGTTTGCATCCCCCTCGTTCAGTTCCTCTGGCTGTGATGTCCTGCTCCTCTCAAGGCACCTTTAGCCACTCAGGGATGGGAGAAACAAGTGAAATGTGTGATTGATGTGGTATTTAGGAAGAAGAGGCTGGTAATGATGGAGGAGATGCTCCCTACAACACCTTGGGAGCRAGGCTGATGTGGAAAGAGGGCATCTAATTCTCTGGAGAGGCTCTCTCAAGCACTTTTCCTGCCTTGTGCTCTTCACTTTTGCTCTCATTTGCCTTATCTGAACCCTGCCCTTCGCCTCCTGGGGTACGGGTGCAGTCTGAAAYGCTTAGTTGGCTTTAAATCCTGCTGGGCCAGTTAAATATCTCTTCCTAATGTGTTTTCACTCATCTCCTTGTTACTGTGCAACTCCTTCAGGTTGGCTGGGCAGCCCAGCACTGTGGCAAGCAAAGGGCGAGCAAGGAGCTCTCTGTTCCTCCTCTGCTGCTCCTGTGGGAGGAAAATCCCGTGTTTTCCCTGGGTTATTTCCCTGCTGCTCCTGTCTTTTACCCAGAGGCCTCAGCCATGCTCTCAGCTGGTGGTCTTGGACACCACCTCTCTTCTGCATTTGGTGACTTTTGAGCTTTGCCTTGGAAAGCTCAAACCAGGTGAACCGGTCTGGCCAGCAGCCGGTCCTGCCTATGATACTCGGCGTTGTGAAGTTTTTGGCAGTGTTCTCTCCTTCTCCTAACTGCCTGCTTGGCAGATATCCTGGATCCAGGAGCCTTGTCACCTCCTGCGTGCTGCTGGTTTCCAGGGACAGTCACCAACAGGTCTTCAGCAGTCTGAGTCAGAAGGTGAAGGTGGGGTGTGCTGCATCGGTCACCAGACATGAAGCTCCCCTTGGTTTGTTTTTTTTTTTTTTTTTTTTGAGTTTCGGGAGACCCTCCTTTACAGATTCTTGGCTCTCTCCTTTCTATCCCTTGACAATCTGGCAAGAAGGAGGCTTTGTAGGGACTTGGATACTGTGTTAGCTTCCTTCTCCATGACACTTCATGCATTTGGTCACTTTGTTGTATTTAGCTTTTATTTTCTAATAAAGTTTATTAGCTTTTGGTCCCTGTAGATTTAGGTTGGATTTTAGGGGTAGGTTTAGAACTGGTAAATGCTGTTTTGTTTTTCCAGTGCTGTCTTGTGGCTTTTGCCCTGGGAATTCTCTGCYTGGTAATTTTCTAGGGATGTGTTGGCAGAGTGGTCTGGTGTGTTGTCCTCTGTGATATGTTGTTTATTCCCTGCTCTCTAGCAAGATGGACAGTCAGGGTCTGCTGGGGTTATTTAAATGCTGTTTTAAAAGGGGAGGAACAGCCTGGTAGAAATAAATATGAAATAGAAATAAATATGTTCTGTGTGCAGAGGGGCACTGACGTTTCATGGCCATGCTCTGTTGCCGTGTCAATAACCCACACCCTGTGATGATCCTGTGAGAGGTGTCACACGGGGTGCACAGCCACTGCACCACACACCTTTGGTCACCCCTTGTGCCCTGCACTGAGCATCTGGGTAACAGGAAATGCCTGTCCCAAAGAGCTTAAACTGCGACAGAGAGGGGGCTTGTCCAGTCCAGCTGGGAGCACAGATCAGCTTGAGATTCTGTGTTTGGAAGTGTCTGGGTTCTAAGACTTCAAAAAGAGCCATTTGCAGGTGGGACCCTCTGCCATTGCTTCAAACACTGATTCAGAACCCCAGGAAAGGATTTCCTCCCCCAGCACTGGCTGTCACATCTCCTCCTCTCTCTAACACACACCTTTCTCAGGTAAATCAAAGCAGTTCCCCACTGGCAGCCTGTGGGTCCTGGCAGAGAGGAGCAGAATTGTGCTGGCTGTCATGGGACAGTGTGAGATTGGTACTGGGTATGGGAGATGCTCTGCTGGCTCTGGTCCTGCAAGGAGCTGCCACAAGTCATTGGGAAGCAATGCTGATCTGGAGGGCTTGTTCTTCTTACTCCTCGTCATCTTTTTGCTATGTCAACCCGTGGAGGTGCCTCTGCCTAATTGCTGTCCTCACTTGCAGGTGCTCATTAGTCATCACACTCTAGCCTAAGCTTAATCCTCGAAGGATAAACACAGTGAGCCTTTTCAGCACTTCCAGACACAAGGGACAGCCACTGCAGTGGTGATCCCACCCCTCCTGGGCTGCTCCACCAGGATCTCTGTGCTGTGGTTGTTTCCAGCCTCTGTCCTGGCTCTCTGCATCTCTTCCCTGCCAGCTGGACCTGTTGCTTCTGCATCCTCAGCTTGTTCCCAGCGTGCTTTCCAGCTGCACCAGGCTGCCATCCCTCTCCTCCATGGCTGGGCTCTGCTGGTTTTACTGCCAGGCACCATCTGCAGCTCCTAGAAACCAGGCCAGCTCTATTGACCCAAGGGAAGCTTGTTCCTTGTGTGCCAGCTCTGAATGGGCCTTTGTCTCTGCCATGGCATTGCAGGACTTGTTTTCCAGAGGTTATTTTCCAGGGTGGGGTGGCTTTGAATAATTCCTCAAATGCAGGTGATAACTCAGGATCCCTGTCTCACCTCCATGGTCAGTAAAACCATCAATGAACATGTTTTTAGTAGCTCCTCTCTGAGGTGATGSTCCCCATGTAGTGCCTGCAGCCCTCAAGCTCCTTGTCCCACTAGTCCCAAGGAACCAAGGCCCTGAGATGTGGTGACTCCTTTCAGGCCACATAGGAAGTCTTTGATTAAATCGGGATTTGGACTTGAGTCAAACCACGTACTGCACCAGACATTCCTTCTTCGTGGCACTGGCTGTGATCCTGAGAGCCAGCATGGGGTTCAAACCCTAAAGTACATTTATGGAGCAGCCCCAGTGCCTCGGGCTAGAGTCCTTCCCTGTCCYACAGGGCCTGCAAGGGTGAGTTCCCAAAACTGGAAGTCCCCTTGCTGGAAAAGAGAATGAACATCAGTGTGTGCAGCAGGTAGACTGAGACACGTGGTCACTTGGAGTGAGTTGGTGGTGCAGAAAAGAGCAGATCTCAAATCCCAGCTCAGGCTGGACCAGGCCTAAGAGTTTAAAGCAGGCTTCTCTTTGCTGCTGCAAAGAACAAATCTTCATCTGAATATGACACTTTGGATCTAAGGCTTTTAAGTGAGAGTGGTCTTGAAGCTGCTTTTGGTATTTTATTCAGCTCCTGATAGCAAGCAAGCAGTGTGACCCCAGTTTAGACTGATATTATTTGTGGGACCTCTTTTTACAGCATCTTGGGTTTTTTTCTTTTCCCCTCCCTGCAGCATTCAGCCTGTCTACGGAGCACAGCATCCTCCCCTGGATTCCCGGCTCACCAAAAAGTAAGTGTTTGTGTCCTGGAGATGCAGCCCACAAGGSCTGGCAGGTTTGGGGCTCAGTTCTGCAGGAGGTGGAGGTCTCCAGCATCCCTGGCACTGTGATATTGCAACAAAGAAGGACAGCAGTGGGGTGTGGTGCTGCTTTGAGCTCTATCAAAGCTTGCAGGGAGAGCTTATCTGCTGATGCCTTTATGGACAGAAATCCATACAGTAACAGCCACATCAAAGCAAACAGACCTTTTTTTTTTTTTTTTTTTTTTTTTTTTTTTTTTATTTTTTTTTTTGGTTTTTAAATTTATATTTATTTTGGTTTTTTTTTTTTTTTTTTTTTTTTTTTTTTTTTTTTAGCAGTGGTGTCTGATCCTTCTGCTCCTCTTTGGAGTGGGAGGAATTAAGAGAAAGGGAGGTAAAGCTGCCCAGCAGTTACAAGGCTGGAGAACTGCAGCAGCCTGGCAGGAAAAGGCAGAATTCCTGATCTGAACTGCCTCCTTGTCCCCTTCCCATGCTGTGTAGCGGTGAAAGTTCCCTGCTTCAGGTGGTGGACTTTGACTCCTGGRGCTTAAGAGTAAATTCCTTCTGTGCCTGAGGAAAGAGCCAGGCTGGCCTGGTTGCTGGGAACAACTGCAGCTGTTTTGGGAGTGTTCACAGAAGGAGACCTGCTCTGTCACCCCTGACATGCGTCTCTCCAGGTTTCAAGACTTTTTTTTGGGTGCTAATCTGCCTGTTTTAAGTAGGGTGTGGGAAGGAAGAGCTGGAGGAATTGAAGGAGTCTCCCCTTTGCCCTTCTGAGCCAGGAATCTGGCACCTCTCCAGCTGTGTGGCCTCTGTGACTACTGTCATAGCAGCCTGTGACAGCCACTCCTGGCAGTGGGCAGCCCAGAGAGAYATAACATATTCCTTAGGTCTGGGAGGAGGAACAGGGAAACTGGCAAAAGAGATTGGCTGATTGGAGTGAGGGCGTGGGGAAAGGAAAGAAAATGAACTCACCCAACAGCGTGGCTCTGATCCTGTTCCTCTCTGGCTCACAGCTTCATCAAGGACCGCTCCAAGGCCACYGGGCTGCCCATGAAAAGCAAGAAGGCCTCCAGCTTCCACGAGTTTGCCCGCAGCACCAGCGATGCCTGGGACATCGGCGATGATGAAGACGAGGACTTCTCCTCCTCCTCCTCATCCTCTTTGCAAACTCTGAACTCTAAAGTGGCCAAGGCCACGGCAGCGCAGGTTTTGGAGAACCACAGCAAGCTGCGGGTGAAGCCTGAGCGGTGCCAGCCTGCCCTCAGTGACCTGCCCACCAACTGCAAGGTCATCAAGTCCAGCAGCGAGGCCCAGCTCTCCAGGACCTCAGGTAAGAGCCATCTTCAGGAGAGCCATCTTCAGGAGAAGCCTCCTGCTTCACCTGGCCACTGAATTCAACTGCTTGTTGCTACTCGTAGGGTATGGGCAAGAGGCTGTGGCACAGSCTGTAAGCACAGCAGAGGTATTTTCTTCCTTTCAGTATCCTGTACTCCAAGGAGCCATTTTTGGAGGCCTGGCTTTAATGCTTCAGTGTCCTCTGATGCTCAGTATTCTGCATATAGGCATGTCAGTCCCAGAGTATCCCATGTGCTGGGTACTGAGTCAGTTTTGAGATCTTTTAAGTTCTTGCTGGGACTTGCTCACTGTCTGCTTCCTCTGTGGCTTCCTCTGGTGTGCTGCTCTTGGCAAAGGTCTGGTGAGGTCCTGTTGACACCACACCACAGCAGCTGCCTCTGCTCGTTCTGCCTTGTCTGCCTGTGCAGTGAGAGTGCCCCAGGAGGTGGCACTGGCAGCCCTTCAGCTCCTCTCTCTGCACTTGCAATTAGCTTGATTGGTGTTTGGAACACTGGAGAGCARAGCACATCTGAAGGTCAGTTCTGCCTTGTCTCCTGTGTCCTGCCCTGACTTTGCACGTGCAGAGGGCAGTCTGCTCCACTTGCAGCCAGGTGTGTGGGTGCAGGAGGCAGAAAGGGTGGCAGAAATGGGGGAAAGTGTTGGAAGAGCCATGATAGATGCCTGTGAAGCAGCTGATCCATCGGGGTGGGCCAATGCTGCTGTTCAGTGGTGCTGAGGAACAGCAGTGTCTGACTGTGGCTGGAGGAGCCAGGTGGGGTTGGAGAGGTGGAACCTCCTTCCCCACCTCAGTGCAGCTCTGGTCCTTGCAGAGGAGGCCTGTGTGCGGAGCCCCCTGCAGAAGCAGCAGTCCCTTCCCCTCCGGCCTGTCATTCCTCTCGTGGCTCGAATCTCTGACCAAAACGCCTCCGGGGCTCCCCCTATGACCGTCAGGGAGAAGACGCGCCTGGAGAAGTTCCGGCAGCTCCTCTCCAGCCACAACACCGACCTGGGTGAGTGGGGCAAAATGAGGGGGCCTGGGAGGGCAGGGCAGGGTCGAGGGGGYGTGCTGCCTGCATCAGATGTGCTTCAGGGGGAAAAAATGACTGTCTGCAGTTGTACCAGGTGGGATGTTCCAGGAATCGCTCTGTTGGCAGATGGTGATGCCCTCCAAGCGCTCACTCCCTGTCTGCCCTAATCATTCTCCATCTTGCACAGGATGGTTGGGATCACTGGGGGCTGTTGGGCTCTGCACGTGGACTGAGGTTCTGGCACCTGCATCTCCCAGTTCGGTGCCCAAGCTGGGCTGATACAATCTCTCCTTGCAGCAGACCCCAGTCGTTGCTAGTGTGGGAGCCTTCCTGGAGGCTCAGTGTGTCCAGAGCCTGCAGGAGCAGACTGGGCTTTCCTCTCCTTCTAGGTGTAGTGGTGCCTGGACGTGCCTAGGATCTAATCCATTGCCACCACTGTCCGTTTGCAGATGAGCTGAGAAAGTGCAGCTGGCCTGGYGTGCCCAGGGAGGTCCGGCCCGTGACGTGGCGCCTGCTCTCAGTAAGTACTGAACTGTGACATCAGGGGCTGGGGGATTGTGCCACCTCAGGGATCAGGGACATGAGCTCCTACACCTCCATGTGTCCCACAGCCAGTTTTGCTTGTGAGCTGCCAGTGCCCAGTTACAGAGAGCTGGTTTTGGTCATGGAGTGTTAYTGCTGTGTCCTCTTGGAGCTCAAAGCCCAGCATGGTGTGAGGAATGGGTGCTTCACTCTTTTTTAGGAAGATTAATCCAATGAAGCTGAGTTACTCCAAGATCAGGGGCTGGGAAAGCCWAATTCCATGAAAGCTCTTTGCCCAGCTCCTGAGTTGTGTGCCTGATGTTTCTGGGTGCATGGCTGGCAGGATATCAGGGGATGCTGAGGAAAGAGTGTTTGCCCTGAGCTGAGTTTCCCCAAACCAGGGCTATCTCCCCGCCAACTCGGAGCGCCGGAAGCTGACCCTGCAGCGCAAGAGGGAGGAGTACTTTGGCTTCATCCAGCAGTACTACGACTCCCGGAATGAGGAGCACCACCAGGACACCTACAGACAGGTAGGAACCCTCTGCCTGCCCTTCTGCTTTGGGTWTAGCCCGTTCCTCTCTCTTGCTGCTGCTTGTCCCTGTAGGGAGGCTCATGCCAGGACTTGCTCTAGCTGGAGCTGGGAGTCTTCTCTCCTATGGAAAAGGCACCATGAGAGTTTAAGGCACGTGGTTAATTTAAGCTTTTCCTAAATTGATCTAATAATTTCAGATAATAAATTTGATCTAATAAATTCAGATATAATTTCTAATAATAAATTTCAGAGCCCAGCTCCTTCCCAGCTCTGCCTGYCTGCAGCTGAGCAGAGCAGACTGAGGTAAAACTGTCCATGATTTGCTCAGTACAGCTGTCATCTGTAGCTCTCACAGTGCTTGTCAGCTCTTAACTGGGGGAACACTGATGGTGGATCCTCTCTGGTAGCCTGTGATGAGTTACTGTGCCCCTGGAAAGCACAGCTGATGTGTGTAACCCCTTTTCTTTTCCAGATCCACATTGACATTCCAAGGACCAACCCACTCATTCCCCTCTTCCAGCAGCCCCTCGTCCAGGAGGTAAGAGGGGGTGAAGCTCCTGCCCCACATTTGCCATGGGATGTGTGTGTGGAGTGAGGCCAGCACTGCTCCTAGGGAGTTAACTTTAKGGGGAGACTTCCCTGCCTGACAGCTCCTGATGCAAATTCCTGCTGGAACTGTCTGGTCTTGTCCCATGTTTCTGAGAGACATGGAACTTGGAGCTCAGAGGTTATGAATTGATCTCTTCTTCAGCAAGATGTAGYAAAGAGCTGGTAAAAGACCTGGAGCTTTTGTTCTGAGACAAACTGGAGGCATTCGAACCAGAACACAGGATAGTTCTGTTCTGCTTCAAAACCTCTTTTATATGAGCAACCCAGGCAGGGATGGGTTTGAGGGGTGGCCAGGAGGTGTGGACACCTGTCCTCTCTGGAACCAAGCTCAGTGTGTGTTTGTGGTGTGTCAGAGCCTGSTGTCCAGGGGGTCGGGGCAGTCTGGGAATGTTAGTTGTGAGGGAGGGAGGCTGCTCTGTGATGTTTTTGTGGAAGTACTGTGCTGATAATTCATCTTCCCACCTGATGTTCAGCCAAGGAGGCTGCCCTGCCCTGTCCTGTGGATATTAAGCTATCTCGGTCTTGAAAAGTTGGCTCTGCATTTCTTCAGGCAGAGGTTTTGATGAGGATCCTGGACTATCTTGTCTGAGGTGGGAGATCTGCAGATCACACAGGAGTCTCTCCTAGGACTTTTATGCTTCTAACATGACCTTACTGCTACAGAAAAGCCTTTCAGTGCATGGTSTGCACTCCCTGAGCTTAGCAGTTATGCTTTCCTGCCTTCCCTYTGTGCATGGCTAATGCAGGTTCCTGCTTTCCCTCGTTCTTCCCTAGATTTTTGAGAGAATCCTGTTTATCTGGGCCATTCGCCACCCAGCCAGCGGCTATGTGCAGGGCATCAATGACCTGGTCACCCCCTTCTTTGTTGTGTTCCTCTCTGAGCACGTTGGTAAGTGACACTTGCTGCTCCAAGCACCCCTGGCCACGGGGTTTGAAGTGGTGTGAAATGCTGGCATGAGGAAAAGGGGCTTTGCTGGAGGAGGGGATGGTGTGCTCTTCCTTCAGAGTGCCTGGGCCAGTCTGGAGTTGTATTCTGACCTCYTGCTGTATCTCTGCTCCCTGGATGAGGTGACTTCAGTGTCATCATCTTGCTGAGCCCCACAGAAGTGCTGAGGGTGGGTTTGCATTTCAGTGTACTGAACAACCTCACAGCTTAGAGGGGAACGGGATCTTTCAGGCAAAGTCCTGATACACAGAGCTGGAGGAGGGTCTGGCTTTCAAAGCTTGGACTTGGGARACAGTTCTCACTCCAGGAGGAATGAGTGAAGTATAGAGACCCTGCTGAGAGTGTAAAATAAACTATTTTAACAAAGATTCCCTCCCTTGCTGCTAGTACAGGTGTGTTGTTCAAACTGARTGTTTCAGAAAGCAAACTGACTTCTCCCTGCTTCGTCTGGATTTCTTGTCATCTGCTTGCTTTTAGCTGGCAATCAAGTCCTTTCCACCCATAGGATTTTTGTTCTTTCTCTGGCTCTAGCTGTTTGGAGTTGACATGAATRCTGGGATGTCATAATCCCTGTATTTAAAGCCTCTTAGATTTCACTGTAAATAGAAGGAAAAAGGAATAAGACTGGAGCCTCTTTTGGAGCCTCTTCTCTACAGTTGCCTTTGCCAGCAGGCCCTGAGGAGCTGGGCAGGGCAGGGCTGAGGGCTCTCCATGCTGAATCACTGATTCTCAGGGTCCCCAGAGCCTGGATCAGCTGAGTCTGTGCTGCACCCAGGTCCCTGCAGCAGGAGAGACCTTGCACAGTTGGGTGCTCCTCGTGCAGCACACCCCAAGGGACAGCTCACCTTGCTGTGGGAGCTCTCTTGTTCAGAGGAAATTCTCCTTGTGTTTTGCAAACCTTGGGAAAGGGAACAGCCTGGATGGCTCAGGCAGCCACTGCGGGCTCACACACCCATGTGCCGTCTGTGGGTATTCCCATGCTCACAGGTGAGGGTAYAACTGGCCTGGAAGATTTTTCCTCMTATTTTCTGGAAAGTTYGCTTTGCAAAGTTGGCGCCAGCATTGGCTCCATCCTCATCTGTTGGGTTTGCTGCCCCTACTCTCCCTTCAGAGCAGGTGTTTTGTTGCCCACGAGATCCTCAAAGGAACCCACTGTGCTGCCAGCTGGCTCCTCAGTTTGGCTGCCCTGGGGTATTTGCAGCAGAGCTTTTGCAGGGCTGATCCCAGCAGGGACCACTGCAGCTCTGTGTGACAGAGGTGGGACTCACAAGTCGCTGATGTTGCTCAGTTGTTAAACACAAGGCCATGATGACACCCATGGATGTTCAATCCAGGGGCTTCTCCTGAAGCAATCTGAHAGGCTGGGCCCCACTGCCAAATTCRTTAYAGGCTTCTGATCCAAWTCATCTTTTCTACAGATRAGTTAAAATCTCTCCTTGGAGCTCACCAGCTGGTGAATGTGTCTGGTTGATGATGTCTCCATTATCTGTRCTACCAGCCCAAGGCCTGGAACATCCTTCAGTGGCCTTGTCTGGCATCCCCTCCAAGGGAAAGGGGGAAATGGGAATGGGGAAAAGGTGGGTGGTTTGGGCAGGGAATGGTTTGTACCTTGTCAGTCACTTCCAGGGAACAATGTGGCAGTTTTCTTTGTTGGAAGTTGACACAAACAATGAAACAACAGCAGTTACCCAGCAAACTCCAGGCCATGTGTGCAGAGGATTAAATCCAGCTGGCTCGGGGCAGTAGTGAGAGCAGCTTGGCCCCACTGCTGTGCCTTTGACTTGGTKCCTTTCCATCATCACCGTGGAAGGTGGGAGGAAGGATGTGTGTCTCTCCAGGTCCTGAAGGGGGAACTGAGGGAAAACATTCACAGGCAGCTGTTTCTCCTAACCTGCACCTCCCAGCCTGCCTGAAGGCATCCCAGTGATGCTGCTTCTCTCTTCCTTCTGAACAAAGTGAATTCAGTGCGTGTGTGCCCCTTTGACGAGCTTCAGCACCAGCCAGGCTGAGGCAGGGAGAAGCAGCTCATCCTCAGAGTTCTCCCCTCCCTGTCTGAACTCCCCTGACCCCTTCTGCCAGCTGGGACAAGTTGCATTTCCCATTCTTGCACCCCCCAGTCTGGATCCAAAACTCCAGCATCTTCCAGGCACTGGGCAGACTGCAGTGCACCCTTGGCACTGGGATAGGTTTAACTGCTGGGTTTTCCCAGTCCCCCAACATGGCAAGCTGGCTCATCTCCTGTGATGCTCTCCCTGCCTCCTGCATGGACACACTGCCTCAGCTTCTTAGCAGCAAGCATGGAAACTTTGAGCCCCTGCCACTGACCAGTCCATAGCTGGGTGATTCTTCCTCCTGACTGATGGCTTCTGCTGCAGATGCTGCTTGGGAGACCTTGAGAGAGGTGTTGAGGCTGCAGGAGCAGCTGAACCTCCTCTTGATGCCCTCTGGCTGGGCACAGGCTGTCAGTATCTCTGGGGAGGAKGGGGATGTAGAGAGATGGTCTGGCAGCTGAGGAATTGGGGCAGAAATGACATCTCAGCAGCTCCTGGAGGAAACCATTTTTCCAGGTGATCAGAGGGCGTAGCAAGTGCAGGGATTCCGAGCCTGCAGTCCCTCCCTCCCAGCTCAGGTCCTGCAGCCCCTCTGCTGAGTCACTCCCAGCTCTCAGGGCTTGTGTTTTTGGTGAGGATGGCAGTGGCAGAGCTCAGAGATGAGTTCAGCATGCTCAGGTGTGTCAGTGCTGGCCCTGCAGCCTCTCCCAGTGCTCTCTGCCTGTCTCAGTGTACAGCACCACTGCCATCCCTCATTCCAGGCCTTGCATAAGAGGATGTCCGGCTTTGGGACGTTTTTGGCACCACACCAGAGCTGTAGAGGGGAGCAGTGCCATGGAAAGTATTGATCCTGTTTGCTTCTGACTGGCTTTGTCACTAAATCCTGATCACAGTCCAGTGAAGACACTGTTTCCAAGCAAGCAGGAGCAGAAACTTGGGTGAAGGGACTGGAGACACTTGTGTCACCATCATCAGCCTTTCCTGACCTCCRGTTTTGTCCTGGACATGCAGAGCAGACTTGCCCAGAGCTGTGGGAGTCTGTGAGCTGAGACTGGGTGAACTGTCCTCCAGCTGTGCAGTCCTGCCCTGAGCCCCTGCTGCCAGAATATGGGGAGGCATTAGAGCCTCCCTGTGGAAAGCAGGGATGTGGATGCATTGAGCCCTGGCTCATCTGGTCTTTCTCTTCTTCTGTGTCCTCCTTGGAAGGAGGACACTTGAAAGGAGCTTGGCTTTTGCTGAGCCCTTGTTACCCCTCTTGTGCTTTGGTGCTGGGATGATGCTCATGAATCCAGCTGGGAGTGGGACCTGGCAGCTCCCTCATGCTGCCCCAAGCTGAGAGCAGTGTTTCCTGCCCAGGTTCTGGCTGCAGTGAAGCTTTCTCCTCTCTCAGTTCTCCCTGTGGTGCTCYCAGCTGCMGAGTCCTGCTGTCCCCCAGGGCRGGWGTGCTCTGGCTAAAAGGGTCCAGTGTGCCAGAGCTTTGTCCCTGCACAGCTCTTGTCCCACAAGGTGACAGAAGTGCTGTGGGATCCCTCCCATGCTTCTCTGGGTTCAGGGCATGGCTAGCAAATCTTTTAGGGCTCTTCAGCTGAGTTGGAGAATTATGTGAGTGCGTGGGTGCTGTGACCTGTGCCAGGCACACTCCTAACACACAGGATGTGGTGCAGTGCCCCTGCAAAGCTTTGCCTTGATAAAGCCCCTGGCTTTGTTCCATGTCCCTGGTGTCCCCCATCTCCCTGATGCTCTTCCCTCTCCATTTTGCAGAGGAGGATGTGGAAAACTTTGACGTGACAAACCTGTCACAGGATGTTCTACGGAGCATYGAAGCTGACAGCTTTTGGTGCATGAGCAAGCTGCTGGATGGGATACAGGTGAGCCCCTGGGGCCATGGGAATTGCTCTGCCCTCGCTGGGGTAGCAGTGTGGTTGTCTCCTCTCCCTGTCTGGGTGAATATCCTCCATGCTCCAGCATTGGGGAGATTTTGCTCCTTCACTGAGCTCAATCTGTTTGTGAAATGCTGGGGAGATGGGTGCTGTGGCTGTCCAGATGGCCCTGTCCTGAGTAGGGAATTCCCAGCAGGCAGACGATCCCAGTGCTCAGGAGTTCTGTCTCCTTGGCTCACGATAATCTCGTCTCCCTGCCCAGCTGCTGACCTGGGTTTGATCATTTCTGTTGTTAAAGCTGCTGCTGCTGACTCAAAGCCTCTCCCCACAGGACAACTACACCTTTGCACAGCCRGGGATCCAGAAAAAAGTCAAAGCCCTGGAGGAGCTGGTCAGCCGGATCGATGGTAGGTGACACAGGGATCTGCTCAGTTTGTCACAATAGAGGGAAACCKCCTTTGTGAGAGCTCCAGGGCAGGGGCAGACACTTCTTACAACACTCATGGAGCCAGGCCAGGGCAGGGTGAGCCAGAAACCTCCTGGTGACAGCACAGGGTGAGGAGTGGAGGAGTCTGGCAGTGTGAAAGCCACTGTGAGCAGTGTGCAGGAGCTGGGGCACGGTGACCCCCAGGTGTGTAAGTGAAATGTGCTGTTTCAGAGCAGGTACACAATCACTTTAGGAGGTACGAGGTCGAGTACCTGCAGTTTGCCTTTCGCTGGATGAACAATCTGCTCATGAGGGAGCTGCCCCTGCGCTGCACCATCCGYCTCTGGGACACCTACCAGGTATGTAGGCTCCACTGACCACCCTGCTTGGCTGTCACTGTCACCTGTGTCCCTGTCCCCRAGGGGACAGAGGTCTCCTGGCACCAGCTGGGGAGCACAAAGCAGTGTGGGCCCAGGGTGTTTGTAGCCATTGGGTGAGGTTGGCCCTATAGGACACTTGAGTTTGGGGAAGTCATTGTCCAGCTGAGCTGCAGGAGTTGACCCAGGGTTCTGCTGTCCACAGTCGGAGCCAGAAGGATTCTCCCATTTCCATCTGTACGTCTGCGCTGCCTTCTTGATCAAGTGGCGGAAGGAGATCCTGGATGAGGAAGATTTCCAAGTAAGAGCCTGAGGGTGGGGGTGATTCCCTGGGTGTGGATGGGAGGGAACTGCTTTGGGAGCCCCGTGTGGACACAGAGAGCTGTGATCTCCTAACAGAGTTGGCTCCAAAATCAGCTGGTCTCAGGAGCTTTGCCTGAAAGTAACTTTTGATCCTCAGTGGTAAGGACAGAGAATTGAGCTGTTGGAGGGTTCAAACATGACATTCCAGCTCTGATCACAGTGTTTGATCCTTGTCCAGCTGTAACCCTGAAACAGCACCCTTTACTTCAGGGGGTTTACAGGTGTTTCACTGGTTCAGATCTAGACACGAGCACATCCTGATGCAGTCTCTGAGCCTTTCAGAGCTGCTGGTGGTGAGCAGAAGTTCCTGAGCACTGCTGCCACTGCTGCCACTGGTCAGGCAGCCCCCAGCCTGCTCTGGGTCCGTGCTCTGCCTTCAGCCTCTCCAAACCAAGCATCTTCCTCTTCTTCAGGGCCTCCTGATGTTGCTACAAAACCTGCCCACGATACACTGGGGTAATGAAGAGATTGGGCTGCTGCTGGCTGAAGCCTACAGACTCAAGTACATGTTTGCAGATGCCCCAAACCATTATCGCCGATAGGTGCCCGGACTGGCTCCTCTCTCCCGTGCCCGCCCCTCGTCCTGGCCCGATCTGATCACTGTGGCATTTTTGTCATCCCAAGTCCTCGGACACTCCAGCCAGGAGCTGCTCCTCRCTGTACAAAGCTCACCTGGACTCTTGTCTTAACTCTGAACGTGTGCCTGTCTGCCACTCCATGCGCCTGGATGTGCCATTTTGACAACTCTCAGTATTTCACTCCATGCTGGTGGCTCACGCCAGGAAGGGAGGCTTCGAGGGGCTGAGGAAGAACACGGGGGAAGCTTTACAGATAAACTGAGCCAGAGACGAAGCCCTYCTGTCCACTCCACTCCCTGTGCTGGGCTTGTCTGGCTGGGACCACTTCGGCTTCGCTGCCCCCCTGCACCACGTGCGCTGCCCCATCTGCTCCCTCCTCTCTCCTGACACTGTTTGCGCCAACTCCCAGATGAAAATGCCTTATCAGAGACCTGCCTGGCCGCAGAATCCTTCCCCGCGAGGGTGGCAGGGCAAGAAGTTTCTCTCAGGGCCTACCTTCGCTCCGAGGGTCCAGAGACCCCCCAAGCACTTTGTGGGTTCACAAGAGAGTTCCTCGTGCCTGCCCTCCCTCCTTCTCTCCATCCTCTTTGCCTACCTCTCCCCCAGGGCAGCGGGGCAGGCACAACGGGGGCCACGACCACTCCATCCACACACACACGGAATGATGCGTGCCAGCTTGGTGGAACTTTTGGTGACTGATGTTCTGTGAGTACAGCCCCATCCAGCGTGTGGGGAAGGCACGGAGGGGGTGCTGGTAGGGGAGCAACATCTCCCAAAAACCTCCTTACAAAGTCCCCCCTCCTCYGAGGCGTTCTGTGTATATTGTGTTCTTGTGTATATGGGTCAAAGATGTACAATATATGTCTTCTCTTTGTAGCAGATTTTATATTTATAACACGAACCCCTTGTCCCCATCCTCTCCACGCCTGAGAA
>NW_026623925.1:71507-147950 GCF_030028575.1 Malurus melanocephalus | reverse complement strand
AGCTGCAGATATTTTTACCCCAATGTGTTCCTGCAGTTGGCCCTGCCCGAGGTGTGACAGGAATGCACATCTCGAGGCATCCCTTGCAGGAAGGGTTTGGGCAGGGAGAGGAAATGGCAGCTCCCGGGAGTGTTGGAGGAACAGGGTATCAGTGCTGGCAGCGCCTCCCTGGGCCCTGCAGGGCAGGGCTGACCAGGAGGAGCCATCCCAGAGCCGGGGGTGACCCTGCCCAGCGCTCAGTGCAGCTCTCCAGCGCTGTCCCCACATCCTGGGGACACATCCTGGCTGGTCCTGCCCTGGGTGCTGTTCAGTCAAACCAACTGTGGGTGCTTTAAGGGGCTCTTTTGGGCAGAACATCTGTCCTGAGCCAAGGGCTGGGTTGGGAGGGYGTGCAGGGATGGATCTGGGCCATCCTGGGTTTCTCCCAGCGCTCCTGCTGGGCCGTGAGGGCTCTCCTGGCAGCTGCTGGAGGCTCCCAGTCCCATTTTCCCTTCTGTTCCCACTGGGAGGAAGCAGCAGCAGTGAGGCTGAAGCGAAGCATGTGACAGGCAGAACCTTGTTGCCAATAAAACTCCAAACAGTATCTCAAGAAATCACTTTCCTAAGGTGGAGTTGTTTTTCCCAGGCATTTGGACTTTATMTTTGTGTGTGCCTTTTGTYGTTTTTCTCTGAGAGACARACCTGATTTAATTTAACATGAATTAAAAAAAAAAAAAAACCCAAAATAAAAAAATTGCAAAAACTCCTAAAACACACAAAAACCTCCCCAGCATACCCCACCAGTGCAAGGTGGGACCCTCCATGCAGCACCCAGCGTGTCACCACTGCACAGGGAACAACCTCACCCACAGGAGATGGTCCAGGCAGGACAAGAAAACCCTCCCTGTGTCWCTTCCCTGTCGTGGCTCTTCCCACCTCAACCTGGGACCACTGGGATGATTAAAAGCCATCAAGGTAAGTTTTGGATTTCAGGACAACGTTAGCAAGAAGGACTCTTTCTGAGGGTGGTGTTTTGTTTTGGGTTTTTTTTTTCCATACATTAGAACATTTATTTCTCAGAGAGAAAATATAGTCTCAGACAGTCAGATTATAGTAGGTAAAATTAGCTTTTTCTTTTCTTTACAAGCATAGATTTTCTTATTACTTCTCTTATACCATCTGATATAAACAATTCTAGAAAGCAAATAAACTCACTTTCTACAATAAATAGAGCAATCTGTGCTTTACAGCAGAACTGACAGTAACATTTAGGTTCTGTAGCAACAACAGGRTATCAGCCAATCCAAATTCTAAAATCATTTAAAAACCAAACAAAACGGGAAAAAAAATAAAAAGACCAACTCCCAAGACCTTAAAACATATACACAGGTCACTAGTCCACAGCTGAGCTACCACCTGGAAAAGTGAATGTTCCTTTAAATAAATTACACTGTGTGCATATAAAAGACCCAGCAACACAACTGAGGACTTCAAGAATGGTGACAATAKGTCTAAATAATTTAGAACATTTTACAACTATATACACAACATCCTTCCCTAGCCACACTCCATGGGCATTATTATCACTATTAATATTTTTACAAACTCCTATGCCCCATCTCTATATGTTACAGGAATCTTAAAATTCCTTCAAATGCAGTTCCATGCCCCAATGTATAAGAAGTGGTATTTTAAAAAAGTAGAGCAAGTAGAAATGGCAGTGATTACTCCCTACTATTCATTATCATTAATTATTATTATTATTTTATTATTATTATTTTGACTCCACATTCTCTTCAGTATGAAAAAGTTAAAAATAATAAAAAAATACTGAGTTAAAAAGCAAAATGATGATATTCAATCTACAATCTTGCTTTGCACCTTTGGCTCTTTAAAATGGGAAAGCAAAGAGGGATATGCAACAGAAGAGATCAGAGAAACCTTCAAGTCCTTGGCTAATAGAAAAGATTTAGTCACCAAGTTTCCAAACATCAGTTTGTCCCTGTTTTTTTTGTTTTTTTGCAATGCAAACCCAAAACAACAGGGATTGTCTGGGTTTCCTTGGATGACAACACCGGAGACCCACACACCAGGGAAGGATGTGCACGTGTGGGAGAAGGTGAAACAGCAGAAGGGTTGTGTGCTCTGTCAGTGCTTGGTTTCAGTCCCAAATGTGTCACAGGAAAACATTAGGGGAGACAGAAAAGAGGGGGGGAAAAAGGAAGAGGAGCCTTACACCAAATGTGCATAAACCAACACAAAAGATGCATCTCCCTCCAACCCTGATCAACCTCAGTGCCTGCAAAGCTGCTCCAGCTCATTAGACACCTCCAAAGTTACTTCTTYAAAAAAAGGAAGTTCTCTTTCCTTAAATACTGTGCTAAGTCATGATATGAAATGTTACTGCATCAAGCAGGGTCACAGAAATCAGAATTGAAATGTGAAACTACAAAAGAAATTTCTAGGACATACATGTAGACACAGATCAGGTAATTTGATTTTCATCTTTAAAGCTCTGTGCATCTGTGCATGTAACTGTGTGCAGGGGGGGGAAAGGTTACTGAAATCTCAAGCTTTTCTAAATGCAGTGAGAGAAATCTAACCATGAAAAAACGATGTAYATAGGCAGGAAAATCAAAATCCAAACTCCCAGCTATGATTTTGTGGGGGTTTTATGTGATAGGACAATGTCTTTTAAAGAAAAATGAGAAGGCYGATGATGGTTAGGGTAAATTTGGCACAAGAAAGTCCAGTTGGGATTTCTTTAAAGAATCCTGGTGGTGTCAGGTTCCCAGGAATCACCTGGGCCTGGCTGACAACGCAAACCCCTGGCAGCACAGGGGARGCAGGGGCAGGGGACAGTGCATGAGGTCCAAACATCCAAGTGCTGTGTGCTCTGCTCACTGCAGCAACTCACCTTGGCTCCTGTCAGCTTCTCCTACCTACCTTACTCCCTGTGGACTACATTTCATCTCCTGCCAGCTCTTCAGCGAGACACATTCAGAAGGAAGCTGGACAAGGGTTTTTTTTTTGGCACATTTCAGGGTACTCCGAGGAGTGCTGACAGCTGCTGGAGATGCTCCACTCTGCCAGTGCAGCGAGCTGGAGGTGGGGAGGAACAGGAGGCCTGGCCACGGTGTCCCTCACAGGTAGGGGGCYGGGAGGAAGGGATTGTCCCCCTGCACCCGGCTCAGGTGGATCATGGCTCGGTCRTAGGCCACCTGCACCGATTTGCGGATGCTGGTTTTGCGTCCCTCCATCATCTTCAGCTTGTCCATGGTGTCATCCACGCCCAGGGGAAAGACTTTGYCCCGTGGCAGCCACTGCCTGCAGCAGAGAGGAGTGCAAAGAYCTGTCACCTCCTCCCCAGGAACAGTTACACTCATGTAATCTATTTATTTATCATGAACACCTCACAATGATGCTACAAATATTTCAATCTCTGCATTTGACATAGAAGAACCTGCCTGAAAATTGGTATGTRTTGCTTTAAACTTCCAGTGGGGAGTTGGCAATTTATCCTTCAGATAATCATCTTAAGTTGAACATTTTAGCGTAATTTTTTGCTACATGATAAACCAGCTCCTACGAATAATTTACTGCAACCAGCAGCCCACTTCAGCTCTGAAGACTTTATGAAGTCTGGTGGCTTTTCAAAGTTTAGTAATAAACTTAAGAGCCTAAAATCCTATTGCACTTTAAGTCTGTGGAATTTCAGTGTTAATTGCAATGGGAATCACAATTTGACCTTTTAGGGCAAACTTTCAAGGCTCTYTTCTTGAGGTCCTTACTCAAGGCTTTCAATGCTCCTTGGAGCACAGGAGAAACTCAGAAATTCCTGTATTCCTGTGTGGTAATTTTAAGGCTTTTCACTGGTTAATGCCTATTATACCTGGCTGGGTGACATGTGAGCATAGTCAGCAACTAATGCTAACATCAGCAGATTCATCCTGCCTGAAGCACAACAACAACAAAAGGCCTTGAGATATTTTTCTTGCTTTGAACCTGTGTGCTTACACCTACATTTTCCATCTTAAACAAAGATCTTGATTTGAAAACTGCTGGTGCTCAGCACCTCTGAAAAATCAGCCGAGACTAAATATGAAACAAACCCAGCATTCAGAAAATGTTAGCCTGGAAATTTTTGGCAAATCTTTTGTGCAGCATTGGAACAAGCTGCTGGTGTTCTRAAGTCAAATGTTCTCTGCAATTTGCTGCAAATTGGCTCTTCATGTGCCTCAGTATTTTTGTGGTGATGTGAGCTCTGGGTGAAGGATGCTGGACTGTTCCCTGTGGAAGTGGAACTGTCAGATGTTGTGCTCTTGGGCCAGGAAAAGCTGGCTGTCTTCCTTATTTAGACTCCTCCTGACTGCTGCATGTTTAAATTCCCCAATTTAACATCATCATAATCCCTGTATGTTCCCACATCCCAAAGATTATGTTAAACCTTCCCTCTCTGCAGCAGCACTCAGCACAGCCCTATCTGCACACACTCACTCACCAGGTTCTCTTGTTGTCAAAGAAAAGGACAAGGAAGAGCTTTTCTCCTGCCTCTCTCTGCCTCTGCTCCCCCAACTTCAACACATCCATKGGTGGCACCGGGATGGGGACTCCATTGTGGAGCAAACCCTCGCGTGGCATCTTGGGGTCGATTATCTGGAGACACAGGGAGAGGACATTTAACACGAAACCCTTCCAAGAAATCTAAAAAATGCATTATTTTTTTCTGGTGTTTCAGTTTTTTCAAGCTAGAAAAATAAGTCTGCTTTGAGTGGGTGAGCAGAATTGCTTGTTTTGTTTCAGTGTCTCTTTCTAAAGAATTTTCGACCTTGAGACTTCCCCTGTRGGGGGGAAACCAGTCAGGCCAAAAGCCAGGCATCCAATCCTAAAAAAGGGAAAGGATGAAAGTGTGAAAATGAATTCTGTGTGGCTGTAGATTATTTACTCTAATGGGGAATTCAGCACAAACTCAGCATTATTGTGCTCAGCAAAGGATTTCCCTCCCTCACTCCAAACTCATGCAATAAATGTAATGCTCCTGATGTACTCCACAGGCAAAATGTGATTTCACAACAGCTCTGTTCTGGAACAACTCAGTTGACATTGTTCAGATTGACCCTGAGTCAGATGAGAATCAGGCCCAATGTTCTGAGAGAGCTGACAAGCAGTGCTGGCTCCATCAAGCCAGGGGAACACAGACTACAGTAATTTTGAAGACAAGTCACAACAGATGCATCAATTCTCCCCAAGTAAAGCAGAAATGTCCATGTTTGTGCTATGTCAGCACAGGAGGAGAAGAAAACAGCAGAGGGTGGCTGYAATACTCAGTCTGTTCTTCTTCACCTCCTGAGGGTTTGAAAAGGTAGATTTGCTTTGACACTGGCCATCTGTAGGAATTTATTAAGACATTTGACCACCACAGCAGGCTGCCATAAAAAAGGTTTTTTTTTGGAGGCAGTCTCAGTGGCTAAATCCATTCTAAGCCACAGTTTAACTCTGGCTGTAGCCATGTGGAGAACTAAAAATGCTTTASAATAAGAGCATGGATGAGGGTCACACTTGCAGCAGAATCTGCCCTTTTTGATGGCATTAATAGATAAATATCCAAAGACAGATAAACTGTAAGAAGTAATATTCAAAGGACTAATACATGCATATATGCTCATATTTAAATTAAATATATGGTTGCTGCAAGAGGATCTAGACATGACAGGGCCAGCTGGGCACCTACATATGGAGCTGTGCTCACTAAACAGGAAAATGTGCAGGCAGCAGAACCTGGTGCCTGCATTTATAAAATTTAGGTCTTCTCATTCCAAAAGTACTGATTATTTTCCTCAGAGGAGAGGAGAGTGAAAAGAGCTCCTACCCCTGACAATGAGAGACCAATGTTTTACGAATCCTCTGCAAAGCTCTGAAACAATGAGCACAGGGRAAATTCACCGTGCAAAGGAGAAAGAAAARAATAAAAAAGCACATACTGCRTTATTTTGGGAAGATTTCCYTTCCTGTCTGGTTACRCTGCACAGTAACAGGTTCTGGGCTCCCTGAGCTGTAATTCAGGCTGTGGGAGAGCCAGAGGGCACTTACCAAGGCAGGGTAGGARGGGTAACCACGGCACTTGGCCCACACGAGCTCCAGGGGCTCCAGCTCAGCCTGGCTCTCAAAGGACATCAGGAGAGGCCTGCCTAAGGGACAGCAGGAGACAGAGCTTAGGAYACTGCTACCAGCCAGGGGGGTATGAAAACACAAGGAACCACACTGCCAGCTAACCCAGGCCTCACTCAAATAGATCAACTCCTGCAGTACTTAAAACAYACTGACAGGACAAAATGGAAAAACATTTATTGTTTGTACCTACATGCATTGGGTGTTTATGATAAAATTTAGCAGGTGCCAAGCTCCAGCCTGGCCTCAAGGGATGTGTAGAGCCTTCTTTATGCCCTATCAATAGTAAGATGAAGCCACAGTCTCCTAAATCATGGGTTGGTACATGCATGTAGCTTCWCATGAAGTCTTCCATACAGAAATGTTCATCAAATTGAGTCACTGAAATCAAYGGCCCTACACAACAGCCCAACAGAAAGGATCCCTCCAAGGAGAACACWGGCACAGGCAACCAGGAGAGGTGAAAGCAGGAAAACCTTTTATGTAATAACCTAAATCTGTAACAAAGCAGGTAATAATRCCCAGGCAGGTCAGTTTGTGCAAGTTCCTGGTGTGCTTTGTGTTCCCCCTGGTTCAGGTGAGGGCAGAGCAGGGGGTGCTGGGCAGCAATTCTCACCTGAGCCACTGAAATCAGAGTCTCCATTCACCCCTTCCAAGAAGGGMACCCGAGAAAGAGCCGGCTTCCCTCGGCTGCGCTTGGGAGGCACCAAACCACTGCCAGGAAGAGGTGGAAAAGCAGGGCATTAGGAGAAAACAGATTATTCTTGAAAACAAAGACCATGGATTCCCTGAATCTGTTTAAAATACTGGAAAATTGCTGCACTGGTGCATCACTGACATGAAAACAACACTGAACACTTGAGCAAAATGTGATTTCTTCTGGTGAAAGCACACTGGACATCATCCCAGCTTCCCAGATGGGAAGGCATCACAGAAACCCAGCTGTAAACGTGAGGAGGAAACCCAGTGAAGACTTCACACCTGAGAGTGGATCCAATGATGCCTGGAGCTTGCATGAGCTACACCATTTGTGTACAGAGTTGAGAGGTGACACAGCAGCCCTCCAGTACAACTCCAGTRTGACACTGGACTTTGTCAGCCCATATCCTGAACATCCTTTCACCCCATTACTACAAACATAGCAGAAAATGGACTACCTCCACCTCAAGCAATCATTTTTTCACATATTGTAATTTTTTTTTTCTTTTAGTTTTCTAATAAGCAACTTATTGAGAGTGATTTTGGTGCTGAAAGRCTGGAGAAAAAGTAGGAAACAGAGCTGTTCCTAAATAGAGTGATTGTACAAGTTATCCACAAGACATCAGAAAATGTCAGGTGTTTCTCTAAGTCTGTTCAGTCATGTCCTAAATGCCTAGTTCTGCTCTTAAACTGCTGAGAGGGAGAAAGCAGCAATTCAGTAGGTGGTACAAGTTCASCTTTACCTGCAGTGCTGAACTGAAAATCTGAATTCAAGTTTTTTCTGGTTTTGATTCTCAAGAACCACAAATCAGCAGAGAGGATGTGTGTGCACTGAGAAAGGGAGGTGCAACACACACCCACTTGAACACTCAAGCACTGCTTTTGGGACCTTAAGAGGACAGCAGGAAAAAAAACCAGCTTTTTGTCTTTTACCGTCAAACACACAAATAAGTAACAGTTTTGGCTGGGTTTGAAACTAAGTAGTCAAAGAAAAGAACCTGAGAGATGAATCCAGACACAGAAGGTGTTCCAGGGAACAGTTTTACATGGGGCACTTACCTGCAGGGTTCAAACACCCGCCCACTGCCCAGGGCAGAGCTGCACTCAGAGTCAGAGCCACTCTCTGCATGTTTTGCAAAGCCATTGGTCACTCCTGCAGAGGAGACAAATGGGAATGACAAGGAATGACCCCTCAGAGTATCCCCAAGCCCAGAGCAGGCACAAGAAGCCAGGAGACCATGGCTTTCCCCACCCATGGACCCACCACCCTCAAGCTCCCATGGGCTCACAAGTCCAACAGCCACACAAAGGGCAGATTCACGGCAAAACCTCTGTTGTTGTTTCTAGCTGTAAATATGGGATTGTCACAAAGAGCTCATTTCTGGGAAACACCTTGTAATGAAAATGACCATCACACTGATGCTTCTGCAGTAACACARATTCACCAAACACTCCCTCCAGGTAGGAGAAATCAATTGTGTTTGAAATTGTGAAAGGAGCAGAAGCTGAATCACAAAAGCAGTGGTGCAACTCAGGAAAAGGCCAGCAATGCTGTTTCAGCAGAGGAGAAATGTCACTACCTATTATCAGTGATTTTCCAACACCCTGCCTTTATTTTCCTGTTTTTTTTTTAATATCAGCCTCTTACTCTGACCTCTGTCCAGTGTGGATGACAACTTTCTGTTTAATTACCAAGAGATGATGATGGCAAGTCCCTCAACTCTTTGGAGAAGTCATTTGTGCTTCCTTTAACTTGTCCTGACAAGTCAATCCCCACATTCCATTGCTTTCCTCCCACTCTCAATATTCTTGCAACCTTATGATAGCCAAATATCTATAAGATAACATTTAAGGTGTAGGCTAAGTCAAACCTTACAGATGGGAACTGTCCCACCATGGTTGTTCACACAGAATTAAAAACAAATTACAATGCTGTCACTCAGATGCTCCTTTCCTCTTTTGTCTTTACAAATTTCATCTCAGCTGCTTATTCTCATTTGCAGATCTAATTTTAAAAGAAACTTGCTTGGTATTCCCATTAATTTTATTTAAACTCCAGAAGTGATTTCAAAGTAATGTTTCAGTTACCCCACATTGTGAACACTTCCAACCAAAGTATCAATTCTGCAGCAGGAAGCTCTCACTCCTAAAAGTGACCAAGTGACCAAGCCAACACAAATCCTTCCACAAGGGCAGGAATGCCAACACCTCAGCCAGAGGCTCCAGCCAGGCCACTGAACAGCTCTGGGCACTTTGGCTTGCCCTAAAAAAAATGGAAAACTCCCTCCAACAGCAGCCCTGTAGACTGGCAAGGAGCAGAATTACTTGTGACTCCCCTGAGCTTCACCTTGGTACCTTTAGATGTCTAAAATGGAGGTGACTTCAGTTGAGCTAAGATACCAAAACCAACATGTAAGGTCAGTGGAGAAGTGCAGCTTGTTACAGACATGTCTTGTCTGCCCTATTTTAGAAACGTGAAGACGTGCAGCTTTCACCAAGTGCATCTGGTTATAAGGACTGGGCTCTCCCCTAAGCATAAAGTCAGTTCCAGGAGTGTACTTTTGATGCAGAAGTTTTTACTCAGCCACAAGAATTCCCTTTCTCAGCCCCATCTCACAGTTTCCAGAAGGAAAAGAAATCCCAAGGAACTACAGAATTACAGAATCAATTAGAAAAGACCTCWGAGATCATCGGGTACAACCTCTGTCCCACCAGCACCATGTCAGCTGTGGCACTGAGTGTCACATCCAGCCCTTCCTYACCTCTCTGTCCTGCCTGCCTGGGTGCCTTCTCCCCACTGCTGTCGCTGCAGGTCCTGCTCTGGGGCCGTTTCCGTGCCTGTCGCTCCCCGTCAGGGCAGGAGGGGGAGAGCTGCCCACTCTGCCTGTGCTCCTCCCCGTTCTCCAGGGCACAGTCCAGACCCCTCTGCAGCTTCACCCCGTTCTTGGCTTTTTTAAAAAGGACAGATGTCCGCCGGCCCACGCTRCTGAGGGAGGCACTGGCAGGGCTGTCTGCAGGGGGCAGGGCCAGGCCGTTGAGGCCGTTGTTGGACAGCAGGCGTTGGAAAGCCTGGCTCTCCTGCTGCAGAGCCTTCTTGTCAAAGAGGTCCCTGTCCGACACTGTCCTCTTCAGCTGGTTCAGGGATCTGCTGTCACTGATGGGTTTGAGTTTTGGAGGGTCCTGCAGAGAGTCCAGCTCTGAGAGGGTGGGTGCAGGTCCTGTGGGCTCCAGGGTTGGAGGGTGCGGGAGCTTGGCGCCATCTGGAATTAAGAATAAAGAATCTGCTTGAACATTTCAGGAAGAATTATTCCCAAAACTACCAACAGCCATTCCCATCTTTCACTGAGRTCACAGGAGAAACAGCAGGCTTTGACTGCTGACATGCACTAGAGAGCTGGAACCAACATCCTGCTGCTCACCTTTCTCCYCTTCTTCATCCCCTTCCATGGACGTCACCTCCAGCCCCTCCTGTGGCACGGTGTCCCCGTTGGGCAGGGCYTTGCTCTGCTGCTGGGCCAGTTTGTGCCGGAGGGCGTTGATCTCGCGCCGCAGCAGCCGGATGCGCCGCGTGCGGGCGCCGCTGGAGCGCATGGTGCTCACCGTGTCCAGCTTCTCCAGCAGCTCCTTCAGCTGCGCCTCCAAGGACAGGTGAGCCCGGTTCTCTGGGACCAGGATGTTATCCACTGCAGCACAAGGGATGGAACAGTGAAGGGAAGGAGTGAGGCTTCTTGAAGAAGGATCTGGGGCCAGTGCCAGGTCTCATTCCCTCTGATGTTACCCATGAATCAATCGCTTTAGCCTGGGGATTTAGCAGTCAATAGCCTTGGAGCTCAGACTTCCTTTAGGTAAAAAGCAGCTGATTTAACTTGCACWGTCCTTCAGTTCCCAGGGGCAACAGTGGAAGGATGTGTGTCTACACCCCACACAAAACACCWCTCAGTCTAGGCCCTTGTCAGAAACCTATTTCATTGTCAGATGAAATGACAAAAGCAGACCACAAAYGGAAGTGGCCAAAATAAAACCTGTTTGCCATTGCTCTGGCTCTGCTGGAGAGCTGGCATCTGCAGGAGCAGGATAGGCAGCTGAACACCAACACAAATTTCATAATGACTGTCCATCTGCACCCAAGAGGGCTTCAACATTTAGGAAGCAGATGGCACACTGCAAGCTCTGTGAGCTTGATGACTGTACTAAGTTTAACCAAGTTATTCAACCAATGCTTTGGAGCTGCTTCTCAAGAGGACTGTGGGAAWGGATGGGGTCATGGTRGGAATGGAAAGTCTCAGCTAGAAGRACTGCTTGGATCCCARGACCTTGACCCCATCACCCCCTCCCAGCCCTCAGGACTCCATCTAACCCAGCTGCTGTAACATCTTCCCAGTTTACAATGAAATGTATGAGCTTTCCCCAGAGCAAAAAATCCCAGATCCACCTTCATGCTGCCCTTTAAAACAGCGAGTTCGTACCACATTCCTGGCACAAATCAAAGAGTGGGGAGTTTACAAGGCTCTTCCAAGCCAGACATGCACTAAGAGAGCTGGAGCTAAGCTGCACCTAGCTCAGAGTGCCCAGCTCACCTGAAATCTCACTCTTTGAGTTTCTACAGGAGTTAGACATGTGCCTAGGTAAACAGATGGATGGGAAAATTCAGCGCAGAAAGATTTCCATGCATGCTGAACAACACRCTCACAACTAAAGTTACGATCTACCTGAGAGAAAAAAAACATTAATAATTACTCACCATCCTCCCAAGAAAAGCGGTAAAAGTCGTGGGGTTTGGGCGACTCAGGCAGGTGAATCCCCACGCCAGTGTCAAAGCCGATGCTTTCGGCCTGGCGCCGCGCGTGACGCAAAATCGCTCCCCCAAGGTCTCGGAGCCGGACAGCTGCTCGGTGGAAAATCGTGTCTTTAGCATTATACCTCATGCAGTTGGCAACTATAAGGTTAAAGTCTTCCTCAAACTCATCCACGGTTCGGTAGAGGTGGGACTCCAGCTTCCGCCTCATGGTGGAAAAATCCATTGGGTTGGAAATGAATTCCAGGTAATCTGGAACCTAAACATATAAAACCTGTACAATTACAAAAACCATTTACTAGCCAACCAGAGCGCACCCATCACAAGCACTCTTAATGCCCTTTCCACTGGCAAGGGACAGCAACAGAACTTCATTTCTGTGTCATCCAGGCAGACACACCCTGGCTCTGCAAAATATTACTAGTCCAAGATGTGCTAAAGATTCCAGAAAAAATGCCCTTTTATTGGCCTGGAAGGATACACACAGCATGAGTCCTTTYTGAGACATTCTTTAGTCCACCAGCAGCCTGGGACAAGTTGTTTTGTGCTTTTGCCCAGTAATATCTCATCTACAACCCAGTGAACACCTCTAGGAAAGAGACTTGCCTCGTTCAGGTTGACAGGCTCTGTGAAGATCTGGGCAGCATCCTTCTCCTGCAGCAGGTCCAGGGTTGTGCGCAGCAGCACATTGAACGGGGTCAGCTGCAGCTCCATGGCAGCCTGCTGCACCTTCACCTGGGAATGGGAACACAGCCATCAGGGCACTCACTGAGGACAGGATCTGTCAGTGTCTTCCTCCAGTTTCTTCTGAATCATCCCCCCAGCTTTACTGAGTGGTGGAAACCTCAGGCCAGCATTGCTGCAAACACCTTGCACTCTCCACATGCAGGATGTACATTGCCCAGTCCAACTGCACAGTCCAATCCTTTATATCCTCCTGTTTATTCAATCTCATAAAGTCAAAACAAGAGGAAAGCCCAGGAAAATAAAAGATGCTACAATTAAAAGTTAAAGCAGGCTTTTCATGCCTGGCAAATTATCCTGGAGAACTCCCTGCCTCAAGATATCATTCTTATGCCAATTAGCAACTTTACACAAAAATTAAAAGTATACAGGCATTTACATGAATAACAACATCCATAATCAGACCAGAGAGCAAAAACAACATTTAAGACATAAGCTCTCAGACTTCAAGGCAGAAACCAAACAACAATGGTTAGATGTCTGCAAATTCCTAACACAGTTTCTTATATCCTTTAGGAAGTCTCTAATACTACTTCAAGCAAGCAAGTTGTAGCACTGAAAATCTCTTACACTGAAAATCTATTCAAAGAACACTGGAACAGGATAAAAGTATTTGTTTGTCCTTTAGCATCTTCATTTCTTTGATCTTATAATCACTCGTTATGTCATTAAATCAAACTTCAATAACAAAGGTAAGCAAGTCTGTTTACACAAAGCAAAGAGTATTTGATGTGCTCAGCAACGAGACAGCATCAGTGAATGAATACAGGCAGATAGAAAGACCACATTTTTCCCCCAAAACAGGAAAGAAGGCAAACAGATGCAACATTCTGGAGCATCCTTCTCCACTCACCTAAAAGATGGGCTGGGATACAGCCCAAGTAGATACACTTTCCTGTGATATTCTATCTTTTTATAAAGCACATCATAGTTTTCACAAGCTTTTATGGATTTACCCAGCTGTGATCAAGATATCAAAAGCAAACAAAGCCCAAGAATGCTTTTTTTTTTATCCTCCTACCTAAAATATGTTCACACAGCAAGCAGAGCTGAACCACGGATGTAAATTAAGGACAATGCAGCAAATGAACCATCAAGAGGACTCCAGAAAAGCTGTAGGTAGTTTCTGGCCACAAAAAAGTTGCTCTCAGAGGAGCTGTGCTCACAGAGGATGCTGCTTTTCCTCTCCCTGCAGACAGCCTGAAAGCACCCAGGCAAGGCCTGAGGCCACATGTATGGGCTCAGTGTGTGCCCAGTGAGCCTTTCCTGAAGATGTCCTTGAGGATACTCCAGCCAGAGCACACAGCTGGGGGTGCAGCAACCAACGAGGTTGGGACAGCAAGGAACCTGCACGGGCAAAGCCAGCAAACATTGGAAGCAACTGGTGCAACTTTGGAGATGTGAACACAGCTCAAAGAGGAAATTTAGTAAATGGCCTTCATCTTACAACTTTTTCTTCTAAGAGAACAAACCATAGGAATTTTTAGCTTTAGAAATTGAGAGCTGAATTGTGATTTAGACCTCTCTCCGGGGTAGGTGTTACCGAACTCAAATAATTGTGAAAGGAGACCTAACGTCTACTCTGCAAAACACTTGGTCAGTGCCCAGAAATAGAAGGGGTTCTGTAGGTCAGGAATCAAATCCACTATTAATGATGCAAATACATTTTCCCAGCACTCTGCAGTCCAGGCCTGGTTCTGAGGGCAGAGGCTGCACAGTGCAAACCCATGACTGGCACAGGGAGAGACGGTTCTGTATACCCAACAGTCAGAACCCATGAAACAAGGAAAAGGCTCCAGAAAAACTGTAATGCTCCTCCTCTGCCTCCTGAAGCACAGAAGGCTTGAATGGGGCTGAAGCTGAGTGCAGGGACTCAACAGCCAGAACTTCCTACCTGCTCCCGTTTGAGCTTTTCCCTCTTGCGGATGAGCTCGATGAGCAGCCGCGCCCGCTCCAAGTCATGCCGGAGCTTTTGCCAGTACTTCAGCTCTTCCTTCACTGCACTGGTCTTCTCATCCTGCTCCTTCTGCAAGATAGAAGTGGGGTGAGATAAAAAACACAACAGGTTTTTTGTGTTTCCTTTTTTTTTTTTAAGGAATCCTCTGTGACCTGCCTTTAGAGTCTTCCCCTTATTGCCTTGTCTCTTGCTCAGACCATGACCCCTCCTTAGTCCAGTGTCTAACAAAGAGAACAGCAGCTTTTCTACATTTTACCTTATCCATGAAATTAACCCAAATTATTCTGCAGCTTCACCCTGGGAACACACTTCAGTGCATGCTCATTTATACCCTSTCTGCTTTTCCATCCAAGTTTTATTAGAGGCTRGAATTCCTTCTGTGCATTGAAGCAGCAGCCCAAAKCATTTACAGTCTAAAGGGAAGGTAAGGGAGAAAAGAGCTATTCTTATCCTCTTTGTAACCAATAAGAAATAGAGCCATGGAGAGATATTTACCAAGAATGGCCAGCACTGGGAGATGAGCTCACATCTTCCAAGACACAGTTCAATGGCTTCACAACACAGTGATCCTTCCTCTCCTAAATCTGTGGATTTTTTAATGGTTTGAATGATACACCTGAAGTGCCTACCCTTTCACATGACTGCCAAGAGGCCAATTGCTTGATTGGTATATATTAATAGCACATTAGTTTTTAAGAACTTACTTATGGTAAATTGCCAATGCAATACACTGAGGACATGCTGCACTTTCCCAAGTTCAACACTGATGAGTGGGGAATAATTTTTTTATTTATCACCCAGAGCAGTCTTGTTGCAAACCAAAAGCGTATAAATTCTCTAACTATACTAAAAATAAACATYATATACAATCAGTAGAGTCCTACTSCTTCATTACTTCACCAACTACTTCTCATGCCAAATGCAGTGCTGCTTAATAGCACCAAGATCAAATGACTCTGATCTTGGAGATGCCAGCTCAAAAGATGAAGCAAGAAAGTCCAGAGCTGGTGATTATGTCTAAATTGCATGGGATGGACAAAAATTGAAGGTGTGGGAAGAATGACCAGAACTGGAATTTRGCCATAACTCTGGAGTTAACACCCATTTTCTTTACTCACTCACAAGGAATGTGGTTTTAACAYTCATCTAAGAGATCAGCCCACCAAGGGCCCATCACACCCTTGYACACCCTGACTCAAGGGAAAAACTCTGACCTGCTGTCTCACCAACACCAACTGCCGTGCCATGACGGGTATCAGCAGYTCTTCATGCATGAGCACCAGCAAGAGGAGACCAAAAGAGCCTTAAATCTGATCTTTTCACCCTCATTCCCCTCCTCAGCCATTTGTTAAGCTCATCTCCTCCTGGAACCCAAGCTCTGTGTCCTCCCACGAGAGATCAGCTGGGGAGCACCCAGTACCTGCTCGGCATTCCTCTGGGACTGCAGGTGTGAGTGCAGACGCCGGATCAGGGGCACCCCGTTCCTCGCCTGCCGCTTCAGCAGCCAGTAGTTGTGCAGCCTCTGCATGAACTGGTTCTTCCTCTGCAGGGAGAGCCCACTGCAAATCTTGTTCAGCCTGAAGGAAGCAAAGAGAGTCATGGAGCCAACTGTCAAGCAGTTGTGGCTTTGCACACCCTCGGGTTTCCTGATGAAGCTTTGTGGTGTTTGYCAATGCACAGTGTGAAATACATGTGAACTGGGACAAACTGGGATCTCCTCACCACTTTTCACACTGGAGGGTCCACCAAGCACTTGCCACAGCACAGTTAAAATATGAAATCATCAACTCAGTTCCAAGTCTTGATTTCAGAACTTCTTCCGATATTAAGAACTTTCTGGGGGCCATTCAAGTTAGATATTATTAAGCTGGAGCCTGGGAAACCAACTTGACAGGACTCCAAGGATAATAAATTTTAACCTATTTTAACCTTTGCTTACCATTCTYAGATTATACATGGTGCCTTATCAGCAGTTTTCAAAGCCTATCTGTTAAAATACCAGTGACACATCAACACACTTCCTAAGGCACCAAACAAAAATTCAGCACTATCTGGTTCTGCATGACAGAGAGCTGGGAGAAAAAATACAAAATTTCAGGCAAATATAAAGCTGCTTGCAACACTGTCAGGTTTGACATGCYCTGCAATAAAAGGAGGAATTAAGAAACCATGAGATTTAAAAAAATTTAATAGTGGGATGACCCCTACCTGCCTCCCAATCTGTAATGCCTGAAGTATTATAAAAACACCTTTATGGCAGATGGGTGTTTGCCATGAGGGACCACCACAGAGTCTGCATTACACAACAGCTTGGGATGGCTGCTCAGCAAAGCCAGAAAACCACAGTGACACTCAGGCAGAAGAAACACAGCCAAAATCAGGCTGCAGAGCACTCTGAACACAAGTTACAGTAATCTATAAGCCTTGACTGAAGATTCAGGGTTTCCAAGGTCAACAGTGAGAGGGACTGAGCCCTTAAAACAGACCTTCAGCTGCCCAACTCCTTCCCTAAACCAGCCACACTCACCTGTAAGAGGGAATCTGTGCAACAGTCACCACGGGCAYGGACGAACGCCCTTTGGTCACGTCACCAGGCTCCTTTTTGATCTTTTGCTTCAATTTCACTTGGTTCTTCTTCACAGACCCTTTGGGAGGGCCAGAACTGGCTTCCTCCTCTCCCTCCTCCTTCACAGTGACCTCCTGGCCATCACCAGCAGCAGCTGGGGACCCTCTTCTCACAGTCCCAGGCGGGGAGTGACTCTCACAGTAGGCAGTCTTGCGCACGGTGAACGTYGTGCCGTTGATGCCGGTCTCCCTCATGGGTTCAATCTTCATGAAGAGACCAGCTCTCTGCGCACAGGTGACGTGGAAGGCAGTGTAACAGTTCACCTTGTGGCATTGGATAGCAGCTCCCATGCCCTTCTGCTTGCAGATGCAGCATGTGAGCTTCCAGCGAGCTGGAGGGATGTTATTGATCCCTTCGATGGGCTCCAGGAACACAGTGTTTGCAAAGCAGACCTCTGGGATCCAGATGGCACAGACCACGTGAGCCCAGCGGCCRTCACTGGTCTGCTTGAAGGCTCCCCCTTTGTTTGGGCAAAGGACACAATCCACGGGGCGAGAAGGGGACTGTAAACAGCAGCGGCAAAGCCACTGTCCCTCGGGGATATAGGGCACACCGTAACACTCCTGGTGAACAGCCAGATTGCAAATGTCACAGAACAGGATGACATTGCTGTTGTGACACTCGTCGTCCATGCAGACACAGCAGAAGGCATCCTCATCGATGAGGGACTGCTGAGCYCCGTTGTTCCGGCTCTCAAGGTACGACTCCTTTTCCAATCGATCAACCAGCAGCTCAAAAGTGTCAGCAGAAACTGTTCCATAACCATCAGCCCTTCTCTTCTCRTTGACCATCTCCAGCCACACCAGATCCTCCTCATCCATGTCATACTCCACTTCTACGTCCAGGTCCTCGGGAGGTTTTTCAATGTACCGGTAGTAGGCAGCAGGGAGGGGAGGGGCTTCTGGCTGGCTGAAAGAGTCCACCACACGGAATTTGGGCTGGGGCAGGTGCAAAGACATCCCTGGTGCATGTTTGGAGCAGGACTCCTTCTTCTTGCCTTTGGAAGGTGCTTTCTTAGATTTGGAAGTGAAGAGGGGCTGCTCGCTGTTCTCCTTGTTGCTGTTGCACTCAGTGATGTCCTGGGCTGTCAGCTCATCCTCGGTGATGAGTTTCAGGGGGTCGTAGATGCTGATGCGATGGAGCCGCCCGTCAATGTCCACCTCCACGATGCGTTGGGCCTGTGCATAGGTCAGTGTYTCACGGGTGGGGGAGCACTTGAGGCTGTAGGGTGAGGGAGAACGCCTCCCCTCCAAGTGCTGCCGGCACCTCCGCCGAGGCTTCCTCATCCCTGTGGTCCAGAGTCCCTGTGACACAACAGGACAGAGAATGGTGTAAGGACAAGGGGACAAGCAAGAAGCAGCACAGATTGAAAAACTCACAGCAAATTTCAAGTCTCCAGCAATTTCAAGCTTGCTGAGTCTTTACACCTTAGATACAGGCAGGTATTTGATGTATCAACCATTTCTTGCAATGTGTATCAGAGCAATGCAGAGCACCCTCCAGCTTTCTCTGTTTGCACCTCAGATGTACATTCCACCATACCACTAGTGAGAAAAACTCAAAATAATTTGACAGCACAATATACAAAGAGTCTGCTGTGCACCCAGATCAGCAAACCACTCAAAATCCCTGAAATTCAAACAACACTGTTCACATCTGCTTGCACCATTCACATATTATAAGCTCACACAAATCAATGAGCTCTCCTCTGTTCTTTTGCCTGTGACTTTTCTCTTATATCTCAAAATGTGCTGGGTGTTTTCCAMGAGAAAAGGAATGCACTGTTCAGGTCTTATGAAAGCAGTTTCCAATTCATTTTTTTGTCAGCTCAAGATGAGAAAACTAGTGGTTCTCCCTCAACCCMGGAGGGAGCTCCTCCAAGTTTCACAGCTCAGGGTTGCCACCACCAATCCTTCCATTCCAACACCACAGATGCAAAAAAGCCCCATAATGAAAAATCACCCTCCAGCTTTGCTTTTCCTTCTCTCAGGAGTCACAAAGAGAACCAGGGGATGAACTGAGCAATGTAGCAGMTCCAGATGTGCATCTCTTCTGCTCTGCCATGAGGAAGCAAAAGGGAACAAGCAGCATGGATCCAAACAGACTTACAAGCTCTGGCGTTAGCCCCTCTGGAGCCACAATTCCTATCCATGCACCTGAGCCATCTGGCTATGGAGAGTCCACAGGAGAACAAGCAGGAAAGCAGCAAGACAGCTTCCAGCAGCAGGAACTGTGCAATGGCATTTGCTCAGAGCCTTAACAAAAAGCCCCAGCCAGCTCTGCCCGCACAAACTGCTAATCAGCAACCCAGATAATTAGCTGAGAGTCGGCTCCTGACATGAAGGAGGTGCCTGTCAGAGGGGAGCAGAGGAGAAGCCTGRGGAGATGGTCTGGGGGAGGATTCAGACATGGTGGCAGCAGCTCGGTGATCGCAGGGCGAAGGAGGGAGCTGGCAAAGGGGGAAGGTGGGGAGGAAGCCAAGTGAGTAATGCAAGAGAGAAGGGCAGAGTCAAGGATGGGAACATGACTTATGGGAATAAACGAGCTGAGGCTGAAAGAATTYGAAAAGGAGACAAAGGAAAGCAAATGTAAATTCTCTGTGAGAAGATAAGCCAGCCCAGAGCTTATCTGTTGCTATGCAGAGGCCTGAACCAGCACCTCACCCTCATTTAAAGCAATCCACATATTCAGACCCTTTCTGTGGGATCCAGAGACAAGAAAACACACTACAAACCCACAACTTGTACTTAGCYAATGCAGTATTTGTGCACTATGAAGGACATAGTTCCAGAAACTCTCAATTTTGTGAGTCACAGAAAGCAGCATTTCACAGGACCAGGACCTATAAGAAGSCCAAGCTTATTCCAGAAAGAAAGAACAAATTCTAGGAGCAATACTTTTTTCAAGTACTGGTTCTGTGAACCATGAGATTAAGCCATGACACCACCTATGTCTTAAGAAACAAACAGGATCTGGAAAAGGTTTCCAAACTCTTCCCTGCATCCACAGAAATAAGCTGCAGGTGACAGTTTCAGTGTGCACACCCATAATGATGGAGCCTGTAAATGCAATTTTACTTCAGATATAAAATAAAAGATGACAATTTCTACCTGTAAATATAAGTACCACAAATTTCAGGACCTTTGCTTTAAACCTTTAATCAGTCACTTGATCCACACACTGCAGACACTCAACTGTACTCATCCCAGCTGAGCTCCAATGGTTTCAATCAGTAGGAAAAAAACAATTTTAAAATGAGGGTATAAAGGGTATAAAGGCAAATTGATCATCAAATGAGAAAAAAACCAAACAAAACAGAAAATCCTGCTGAGAAACAGCTCTGTTACAATACAGGCCAGTATAAGCAAAGAAGATATTGGAAGCAAAAAGATATATGGAGGATAAAGTAATTATTATGAGCTCACCTCACTCCTCATTAATATTGTCTTCAGAAAAAATGAGGCAATAGCCAATTGCATGGAATGCTGAGGGACAAGCAAATTTCTGTGCAACGAGCACCTGGAGGAAGGGCTCTTTTATCTGTTGATGGGAAAAATGAGGGTGCAGGGCTCCTTTAGTGAAACAATTTGTGTAATTCTASAAAAATTACTCCAAAGTGGGCTTTGCACCACAGCAACCAACTGCCATAAAACAAACCATTTGTAAAACGCACAATTACTTAGCACTAAGAAAAAGCATCTAAWACACCATGGAAATTGCTGCCAGTGAGAGCTGAGTGCCTGGAATGAGACACACACTTGGATATTAGGAGAGACACCTCCAAAATACCTTGAAAGCAGCAACRAAATCAACTCAGACACGCTGAGCTGAGCACTGTGACCTTGTCTACAACAACAGAAAGTTCTAAGTGGCAACGTAGGAATGTTTTGGTTCCCTTGGCACGCTTGAAAACACCTCCCAGCTACACATAGAAAAGAAGCCCTGTGCAAACAGCACCTGTGCACACTGAAATGCTAAAGTTATTCGACATCAGTGCAGTTAAATGCTGTTTCAAGAGTTCCTTCAGGAGTGGTTCARTTCTCCCAAGCAGCAGTTTTCACACCTGTGGACAATAAACGGAGGGCTGCAAGAAGCAACTGAAAAACCAAGGCCACAAGAAATCCACCCATGCAATATTGCCTTGGCCATCTCCAAGGGTCATAAATCCTTTTCTCACACTGCAGAGGGCCTCAGGCTCCTTCCCAACTCTCCTTCACACTGCAGCTTCCAGCTGAACAACCAAGGATTTACTTTACAGCACCAGGCTCCTYATGTGCAGAGGACACAAGGCTGGAGCTCAAGGCAGTGCTGCTGGGGGAGTTTCCTGACCCTTTTTTTAGCATAGCTTGGTGATCCCAGYGGAAAACTAGGTCCCTCAACAATGAAGAACTTCAGTGACTTGCAGAAAAAAGGTCACCTGGACTTTRGTGAGCAGCAGCAGATGGGAACAACATAGCTCTCACTGGACTCTGGTGCACCACAACTACTGACAGTGGCTACAGCTCATATAGTCTTCAAGAGTCTGGAGTTTGTGGTTACCAAAGACTGCCTCTCTTTGGGACACAAAACCAAACATGAGGTCTGGAGATGTCCCTCAGCACTGCTCTCCTGCACCAGCAGCCACTCAGCTTTGTGCAGCCACACAAAGTGTGCCTATTTAAAACCCTCTACTGTGAAATGGGGAACAGACACCCATGGAGCTATTAAAGAAACACATCTGTAAAAGGAGGAAAAAAACAATTTGAGGAAAGAAAAACCTGAAACAGTTGCAGCCCCCTCTCCACCTTTTGCCAGCCATAACGCCATTGAAACTCCTGCTGCTCTCGACAATGTTCCTTCATGTTCCTGCTACATCTATGCTTGCCACGGGCCCATGTTCCCCTCATGCACCTGCCAAAGGTTTATACTCCTCACACCCACAYTGATGCCTACAACAAAACTGTCAGTGCTCAGCAGATGTCACAGAGAGCTGCTTGTCCTGCCGCACGAAGAGATATTTATCAATTTCCCTGATATCTCTGAAACCAAGTCAAGCTGATGGGAGATGCACYTGGCCTAGAGAGAGGCCCTCCCTCTGGATTGGGGAGGGTGCCACACGGGCTGTGGATGAAGTTTCAGGTAAAGTCTGGGCACAGCAACAGATGGCGTGTGCCATGAGCGGTGTCTGACCTCAGCAACAGTGCTCTGAGGGAACTGTGATATGCCACGAGCTGGGCCCGGACCTCAGCAGCAACTGAGCGAACTGTGACATGCCCTCAACTGTCAGGCGCCGGCGGGAGCTACTCTCRGGAGCTACCCTGGGCAGCGAGGGATCCCTGCAGGGAGCTCCAGTAGCAGCCACCGATCTGAGCCAAGGCACAGCAGGTATTCGGACAGAAATGAAACCGTCTCCGGGGGGAGAAGGCGATGAACCACGGCGGGACCRAGCCCCGRGCAKGGCCGGACCCAAGAGCACCCACCGCTCCCCCCGGCACCGCAACCTTCCCCAGAGAGCGGCMCCGCGCGGGGGCGAGCRGCGCGAGMGCAGCAGGGCTGGAAGGCTATTGGCTGCYGCCGCCGTCCATCACAGCTCCGCCACCAATAGCGACACAAGAATCTGCGGGACTAAGAGCGGGTGCGCTCGGCCCCGCCTGGGCCAATCGCGTGGGAGAAGGTGGGCGGCGCCCCCGCCGCGCCGCGAAGAAGGGGGGGCCAAGATGGCGGAAATGGGGGGGCCCGGCTGAAACGGCGCTGCCTGTTCCCCTGACCCGGGCGCTGGCCCCCGCCGTCCCCTCCTCAGCRAGGGGCCGCGGGCTGCTCTCGCCGCGCGGGGATAGAGCGGGGACGCGGGAGAGGTCCCCAGGCTGCGGCGCACCGGCCTAYCCCAGCTCCTTCCCGCCCGCCCGGTCACCTTCCCGCGACCCCGGCGCGGGGGTGTGTGAGGGAGGAGAGACCCCTGAAGGAAGGGTGTCGCGGYCTCCCGCGCAGAGCTTTACCTGGCCGACTCAGCGCGCCGCCGCCGCGGCTTCTCCACCGTTGCCGCCGCCTCCTTTTGGGGGGAATTTTTGTTTTTGTTTTTCTTTCTCTTTTTTTTTCTTTTCCTTTTTCTTTTTTTTTTTTTAAATTCTCTCCGCCTCCCCCTCCCCTCCCCCCTGGGGCGGACGGGCTCACCCAGCCGGCGGCGGGAGGGGAGGGCACAAGATGTCGGCTCCGTCCGCTCCGGCTACCGCCGCCTCCTCAGCGCCGCCTCCTCATTGCCGCTGCCGCCGCTTCTCCCGCCGCTGATCCCGCCGCTGCCGCTCCGGCCCCGGTGCCGCTTCGCCCCCCACCACCCTCACCTCCCCCCCCGCTCCCCCCCGGGGCTCCAGCGCCCCCGACGCTCTCGGTGCTGTGGAGGCGGGGGGGGGGGGGAGCAGGGGACACACGCTCAAGATGGAGGCGGCGGTGGTGGCGGCGGCGCGGGCCGGCCGAGCGGCGGGGAGAGGCGGCAGCCAGCGGCCAGGCGGGGGAGGGGGCTCCGCGCTCCGCTCCCCCCGCGGGCAGGCACCGCCCGCCCCTCCCCGGTGTCTTCCCACACCCGGGCCGCGCCGAGCGGGAGGCCCCCGGGGGCTGCTGGTGACGGGAGGGCGGGGGGTCTCTCCGCGCCGGCCTCATGGCTTAGGCGGGGGCCGCTACCCCCCGGCTCCCCTCCGGCTGAAGTGGCAGAGAGCACCTGGGAACCGCGGCCTCCTGGCGGCCGGAGACTGCTGCCCCTGTGCCTCGCCTGYCCCCCACATCATCCGCGGGGTTGGGGTTTGGGAGCTCCGGTACAGCCGTGCGGGCCCATCCCAGGCCGGTACCTCGCAGCCAGGAGCCCTCAGGCCACGGGAGATGAGGTGGGATTTTTGTCCCAGGCTCATTTGGGGTGTCTTCATCTCGGAGCCCCCTTTTTTGCAGGAGGCGTTGGGTCCCAGGAAGTACCCTGGAGCATCGCCAGGTGCCAGAGTCCAACCCAGCTACAYTCCCAGAGAACCTTTGCCTGCCACTGTTAGCCTAAACAACATCAAACAAACGATGTAAATAGCAAGAGGCTGAATTTAYTTTCTAGACCAATACTTCAGGTCCAGATGGTCTCCTCACATGCAGAGGTGTAACCGGGTGGAAGCGAGAGAGGGAATGAGGGGATTGAAGAAGGAAGAAGTTAGCAACTGAGATAAGTATTGAGATAGGCTCCCACACTTACTTTTTATAGAGCATGCCACATTCTTGGGCATATGTATGTTCCACCTCCCACTCTCCGCAGAGTATTGCATAATATCACCATCTGAATTTATAGAATTAACTGTTTTAGAAGGAAACAATGAATGCTGTTTTCCCTCATTTACAGTCCGACTGGAGATCTTTTGTYTTTTAACGTATGTTTACCATGAAATCTGAGAGCAGCCAGTCAGTGACGGTCTTTTTCGTAAAGTACTCAGGTTGGACTAGAATTTGTTGAAGCTTTAAATGCGAAGGAAAACATGTTAGTTACTGCTGAACAATCTTTACCTATCACCTTTGAAGTATCTGYTGTGTATATATGGTGTATCCCKTCTTACAAATCTACTATTTACACATCAAAACTTGGAAATAAACAATCTATTCCCGCCCTGCATGAAAAATAACGTATCAAAGATTTAGAAATAAAGTCCCAATACTCTCACTGATTTACAAAAGATTTCACCCTCAAMAAAACARCTRTGTAACAGTATAGTCCTAGCTGTGAAGGATAAAACAAAACCCAAAACAATCTATAGATGTTTTTGCTTGCTAGTTAAACAGTAAATAAAATAATTTCAATAATTGATGAGCAGCTTCAAAGGCTGAGAGAATTGGGTTTGTTCAGSCTGAAAAAAGAAGCTTTGGGGTGACCTAATTGCAGCCCTTCASTACCTGAAGGGAGCCTACAATAMAGATGAAGTGAGACATTTTACAAGAGCATGTAGGGACAGGGCAAGGGGGAATGGTTTCAAAGTAAAACCATTTAGATGAGGTAATAGGAAAAATATACTTCCTTGTGAGGATGGTGAGGCACTGGAACAGGTTGTCCAGGGAAGATTTGCCTGCCACATTCCTGGAATTGTTCAAGGCCAGGTTGGATGGAGCTCTGAGTAACCTGCTCTAGTGAAAGGTGTCCCACAGCAGGGGATTGTAAACAGATGCTCTTTAAGTCCCTTCCAACCCATGCCAGTCTGTGATTTTCCTTCTTTATGTGGGGATTTTAACTGGGTTTGACTTGAGTTTTTTTATATTTTCTTTTTTGTTTTAATATTATGAACTTTTACAAACTTTTTCATATTGACCTCAGTTTTGAAACTTTATACTCTTAAATTTGCACTGGAATTAGCTTCTTGTTCCCTATTAAGTCCAGTGGGATGACTTGTCCAGAGATGTCCAGACCTCTCTGATGACTGGGGGCCATGTGTTACAACATCAAAACAAGTTACTCATTATTTAGTTTTATATCAAAACTGTGGAACTAATGTGTTACTTGAAAAAAAAAACCAAAACGTTCTGAACTTCTCCCAAATCGCAGAGGCACAACTTAATTCAATTTCTTTGCTGTCCCAGTTTTTAAAGGGTGCAAGTGCAAAATTAGTGATGTTGYTTCAAATGAAAGCAGCAGCCAAGACACCTCAAACAGAGTTGGGCACTTTCATTCATATTGCAGTTTTCCATGTTTATTCAAGTATATARGACATACTTAAAAAGGGAAGAGAATTATCATTTAGAATTGAGCACTGACCTTTTTTCTTTGTTGATTTATTAAGCTTCAGAACTGAGTTATGTTTGTATTTCTCTTTAGCTGTTTTTTCTGCTGCTGTTTTCTTCAGAATTGCTGAAATCAGAACAATTGCTTAACAGGACCCTTGTGTATTAAAGGTTAAAATCCTGATATCTCAAAGTGATAAGCCTAGCTGCCATGTATTTTCACTGGAGAGATATATGTATAAATAACCCTCTTCAGCCTCACTAACATAAGACAAGTTCCACAAGCACCCAGTACAACCTCCTTTCAACATCCTATAATTTTAAAACATTTTTTTCAGTTGAAGTGCTTTGAAGGCAGATCTAGAATGATGGTTTATGGCAGAAGAATCCTCATTTTTCCAGCCAAACTTGGCTAAAAGAAGTTAACTCACTTTCATTTAACAGCAAATCAATGAGGGCTGCAGATATAATGTACTAACCCTTCAGTATAATTTAATGGAGTGCATTTCAACAAAAAAGGAGAGCTGACTGAATCAGCTGTGAGCCAGCACCAGCTGAACATCACATTAAAAGCTGTGTAAGCTCATGTGCTCAGAAAATGGCCTTGTAGAGAGAAATCRGGCAAAACATCCCCTAAACCTTATTCACTTGGAAACTCTGACATTTTCACACTGTAGATTTGAACTTGATGATCTTAATGGCCTTTTCCAACMTGAATGATTCCGTGATAAGTGCAATTAGTGCAGCAAGTGCTCATCCTTTTGGGGAAAAAACAAATTAGTACTGGCTATTCTGGTCTTCATTCAGTCTTTCATGTCTTGTTTCTCTCAGCTGTGAAAAGAAAAACAGCCACAGTCACGTTTCCAGCCAACACTCAGCTGACCCATGATACAGGAAAAATGCAGAGGATTAGGAACGCTTTCCCTGGTTGCCCAGGCAACAGTGAGCCACGGGAATATGAAAAGGTATTGACATCCTTTGTACAGTATCTCACTCGAGTTCTCAGATGCRTTTGTAATTTTCTATGTTTTTCTTCTTTACTATTATCACATACTTAAAACATGAGCATTATTTGTTTAGTCTGCTACCTAGAATGTGAAAATAATGAAAACAGATGATTTGTCTTTTTCCTACAGGATAAAATAAGTAGTTTTCTAAGAGGCTGAGGAAATTTTGAAAATTGTGCACTGGAAGGTTTCTAGGTGGTATCCAAAACACATCAACTCTTGTCTCTCTGAAAAAAAATAATCCTGGTAATTTTGTGTGTCTTTTAAGAAAAGAAAATAATCATTGCTTTATATGTTTTTTCTTTCCCACTTACGTGTGCAAGTACCTAATAAATGGGCCCCATAAAGTTGCAACTACACAGACCTAATCAGCTGTCAAAATAAACTTACAGAGAAAGATCGTTTCTGAAGGCTTTATTTTCCAAATTAAAAAAAGATGCTTAGAACTCAGAAATGAATGTAAGACTAGCAAGTGAATAGCATTCCAAGTTAGACATCTCTTTGTTATATGAGACAGGCACAAAAATTCCATCCATATATGCATGTAAATTGTTATCATACATCCTCAATACAAACAGCAAACACATTTTTGGTTGGCCTGATTTATAGAATTTTGGACCACTCAATGGCTGTGAGTGTATTATATCTTGATTTTGTATTTTTAAATATGTAAACTATACTTGCAATGAAAGGAATGTCCGTGAATTATGTGTCAGTGTGAGTCATCCCACAGGCACCACCTGCACCTCTGCATGAGGCAATTTCTTTGACTCACTGTGTCTGTCAGGGTCACACACCCCCTCTCGTTCTTTTGCTGATTTTGAAGGATTCCAGCCTTGGCCTGAGTCACTGGCTGTGTCAAGCAGGAGTTTTTCAAACTCCTTTAATGAAATGTCAGTAGGATTTCCCCCCACCTCTCCCTTCTGGTAGCTCATTCCTCTGCACTGAAACATGTCCTCAGATGCCATATAAGCACTGGGATAGTTGGTCTTCACAGATAYTCTTTTCACTACCAACCTGCTACATTTTTCTACTGTCTATTTTGAGTTCTTGGATGATACACACCAAAATAAACCCAAACACACATACACCTCCAGGGTTCCTGGCTTACAGAGCACCTGCTCCCCACATTTGYTGGGATATTGGGTAATGCTTCAGGACACTGTACTGTCACTGTATGGGGTTGGTGGATGAATGAATGAAACCAGAGCATGGAGCCCACACAGCAGCTGTTGGGATTGCTCTTGCAATTTCAGARCATTCAGGGTAAGTGTAAACCTACTGAGAAACCCAGAAACCCAATCCCTGGAACTGGATGTATACTCAGCAGCAAGACTGATGTTGAAGAGCCCGTGTGTGTTATCCCTAACACAAGTGAGACTGATGTTTGCAAAATCTSTGTACCCTACTCAGTWATGCTCACAATTGTTCTTCTCACAYCTATTTGTATCATATGTCCCCAGTGCCTCTTTGTGCTTGTCCTCTGCTCAGCCAGACAATTCCCAAAGGRCGTCTTAAGTTATTCTTTAAAACTATCCAGGTCCCTTTACAACTACTAATAGAGTGCTCAGTGCATTCCTTTATCATGAAGATGTTTTCTCCCTCAGCCATCATTACTGAGACAGAAAACTCTTCTGGTCTACCTCTCCCCTTTGAAGGAGGGCAAGGTGATTAAGAAGTCAAACACTACATTCCCATTGACAGTAGTTTATGAGTTCTGTCTGAGCGGATTCTTTGCCTTAACTGATGGCTTTGATTGAACAGATGATGTTCTGAAAGAAAGCTGTCTACTCTAAAGGGCTCCATAGATACACTCAAATTTCTCTACAAAATAGAGCTTTTAAGACTTCTCTGCCTCTCCATGTCCAGGGCATATAGTCAGGAGGCCAGCCTGCCTAACCCACAACCCTGAAACATCTCCCTGTGCACTCACAAACACTCCCCTGGACAATGACCCTCTGCTGCAAACCACCAAGCCTCATTTTASCCTGACACATGCAGCTCTAAACAYTGGCAGCTCTAAACATCTGCATCTCTGAGATGTTAATGGCAGCTGCAGAGAGCTTCTCCCAACCTATGTTCAAGATAACGCAGGGCACATGGCAGCCAAGTCAGACTCAAAAGGACAATATTCCAATTGCAGTTTGACAGAAGCAGCTAGAACTTCTCCATTTTGCCATTCAAGGAAAATGCTGTTTGTTCCTTAGCACAGGGAATTTTATGAACCTGTAATTTCATCAAGCTGGGGTTCTTCAGGACAGTCTCAGCCAGACACCACTGCATATCCTCTGGCCTAACTTTTTATAAAAATGTTCTTCAGAAGAAAACATTGAATTTCCAGGGAATTGAAGGCACATCACAACACTTCTGTGCACACTGTCCCTACTTAAGAGAGGAGTGAAGCTCAGAAATGAGCCAAGAGAAACCACATCTTATCAGCATGGACCATCTGTGCAGCTAGAGCAGGAAAACATCAACACCATCCTATCAAAAAGCTGCAGTCACTGSAGTGTTATCCCGTGCTGCATGCCATGAGCTGCAAGAGGGAGACAGCCAAGAAGCATGAYGTCACTGTGTCCAGTTCCCAGTGGAGAAGGGAGATGAGAAAATTCTGGAAATGTTGCCATTTTCCCTTACTTGAGGTCTGTACAGCAAAACTGAACATGACTTAAGAAAATTAGAGAGTACAGTAAACAAACAACCTGGCTAAACTGAACTGAAATAACTCAGCAGCTCCAGAAGAGGGGGGGAGTTGACAATCACTGTTTGTATTACTGAGGTCACATAATATTTTCTCAGTACTTTTCTCTAGCCCTGGGGACTCTAAGCTGTGATACAGAGAAGACACTTGTCTCTTGGCACACAATCTTTGGAACAGGCTTTGGAATGATTGGCTGAGCCTCGCTGATCACCTTAGGGAAGAAGGTGCTGCAGTCCAAAGGTGTTAGCACAGACACAACTGCTCACTGCCTAGCACTGCCCTGCCAGGTGACTGTAATGATAAGCCGTGGATCTGCAGATAACCCAGTTTCAGCACGGGCTGGAAAACTTCCTGCAGGTCCATATTCACACTAACTTGTGCAGCTGCTTGGGATAGCCAGTCTATCACTGTGGGAAGTGCTCTTAAATTCCCAGGCTGTTTGCTGCTGGCAGTGAGGAGGAGACAGGGGAAAAATTTTAAAAAAGAGGCAGTGGCTCTTCAGAGAGCAGAATTGTGTGTATAGGGTGAGTCTGTAGCTGTTCTGAGCACAGGCTGATCCCATGGTGCCCTGGAGCTGACACCATCCCTGCAGCCTTGCTCTGCTGGGTGCTCATGACTACACAGGGAAGCAGGACACAGTCACAGTTAGATTGGATAAAGTCTTGTTAGCTGAATTTCAGTATTTCTGATCCTTTTGCTTAGGATTCACTTCCCAGTCAATTTTACGTTTTTCTTTACTTCATCCATAATTAATGTACTAAACCCCGTGCTTGACAAGACTAATGAGAAAAAAAAGAAACCCCTCCTCTTTCAAGAGAACAAATACAGGGGGAAAATAAAAAGAAGAAATGCCAGGTAAAATTCTCCCACTGAAAATTTCAACAAGAATGTATTTGTCTTTTATGTTGAAAACTGGGGTGCTTCYCCTTTCGTAAAACCAAGTCCAATGCCCACGGCATGGTGTCATCCTCATGTTGGCACGTGGAGAGAAGTCYCACTGGCCAAGTGATGGCCACCAGAAACACAGTGTGGAAGGAATTTGATGTGTCCTCAAGGAGAACTGAATCCCAGCCACAGCTGCACCAGTTGCTATAAAGACATCCCACTTCTCTTCTTTGAATCCTTCCGTGCAATGGGACTGAAGGTCAAGATCTCCTTGTAAATGTGCTCTTGAAAAACAGAACAAAATAACTGTGAATGTGTGATTTTAGCGGACACAAATAAAAGTTTGAGTGTTGGATGTGCAGAGAGYGAAAGGGATTTAGTGGCAGCTGAAAGAGACAAATGAGAGAGACAAAAAAAGTCTCCCTGAAGAGCTGGAAGGATCTTCACTGAATGCATAAAGCCAAGAGCAAGGCAAGAAATCTGTGTACTATCACTGAGGCATCAGCAGGCAATCACAGCCTTCCTCAGCACCTATAGGCAAGAAAGAGGGGAAGGAAAGTCTCATTGTAGACAGGARCCTCAAAGAAAATAAACTTCTTACTTTTCCACTCCTCTATTGAAAGCTTTTCATGTTCCAGAGAATCATCATASGAGTGTTGTGCCTCTGTCTCCTCTTCRATATCTCGGAACTGGTCGAAGTAGGGGTGAGCCAAGGCCTCTGTTGCTGTCAGGCGCTTTTCCACATCCAGCTGCAGCATCTTGTCAAGCAGGTCCACGGCTGTAGAGGATGGGAACAGGGATAAGCAAGGTGCAGGAGAGAGCAGGCACCCTGTGCATGAACCCTTTGAGTGGAGAACTGGTATTTCCAGTACTGCAACTCCACACCTGAAAACTGAAGAGATTCCTCAACCTGGTCAAGGCAGCAAGGAGCTCCTGCCAGTGGARATATAAAGTCTGCCCAACAGCAGCCTCGGGGAGCTCTTACTAACAGAACTTAAATTGTGCAGGAATAACAAATTCGGCTTGAATAAGCCTTGYTGCATAGATGGGGCTGCAGAAACATGAGGACTAAAATAGTAACCTCAAAGCAGCCTTCACATGAGAAATTTGTAYAGAAATCTGTACATCCCTGGTAAAGGAGAAGGTGGGAACCTCAGATACTGAGTAGTCTGTCAGGCCCATTCCCACTTGGTTTTAACATCTTAAGACTTTCTTCCATTCAGTTTCTAGAAGAGTTTTGYTCATTCTCTACTTGGGAAGAGCTCTTTGTAAGAGATCAGTTATTACCCTGAAAATTGCACATCTGCTCTCTGTTAAATATTACTAGATCCAGGTACTCAACAAATAGGATCTACACTGTACTTAAAATRATAATTTTAAAAAATTAGTTAACAGCCAAGAACAACAGAACATCTCCATTGTAATGCCAATAAAATACAATTTTGCTTTAAACTGATACATTTTCCCTGAGGAGGGGCAGGGGCACAACTGCAAGGGGGAAAGTAACAAGAAATTCTGAGAAAAAGGAGAAATAGAGTTGGGGCTAWGGCAGTCAGCTTGCCTCTGGGAAAGAGTTCCAGCTGTGAAAACTCATGAGAAATGCTGAAAATTACTTACCCTGAGGATTTGCTTTAGGGAAAAGCACAGACAAATCCTTCTTGGGGATTTTGGGAAGGGACTTGATATAACTCTTGGCCTGAAAGAGCAAGGAAAACACAATTACTGCACGTGGACAGGTGTGAAATACAGCTCCCAGTTCATGGCTCTGATGAGCAAAGGCAAATGGAAAGAACAGCAAAACATCCCAGATGTCACATTTCGGCAAGCAGTTTACAAGGAACTGTTTTTATCAACTGAGACAGAGAAAGCTTCAGTTTTCAGCGCCAGGCTGGAGAATAGAGAAGGTTGGTGGTTTGCTGGGGCATCAGGCACCTCACGTGGGAATCCCTGCAATACACAACAGTCCCCAACACAGCTCCAGGTCCATCAGATGTGCCACCAGCACCRAGAAATGTCCTCCTTGCCAAGGGGAAAAGCCCTTGCTGCACTTCACTGCTGGCATTTCATGCCTCTCCCATGTCAAATACAATGTAACCTCTCCCCCTGACACTGTGCCAGCAGGACCCAAATCCACAGGGAACTTCCTTACCGCTTTGTCCTCCAGCTTCTCCAAGAAGTCTTCTCCTGGATGCCCYGTTACTTTCAGGATCTGGGTCAGTTGATCCAGGTCTGGCAAGCTGTGTTAAAGATCACCCATTGAGGAGCAACCCCTAGACACCCCCAGCTCAGCCTGTGAGAGCTACATTTAGGTCATGATACAAACCCAACACAGACACACGATTCATTAGAYTGGCAAAAAAAGCTCCAGACCTTTCTTGGCTTGCCATTTCCAGCAAGAGATAATTTTTCTGCCACAACTATACCAGGACACACATCCATAGGCTTGGAAGGATATGCAAAGCTTTGGGAATGGAGCTATGGCCACACAAGGTTGAACAGAGCCACACCAGCACAGAGGTAAATTTGTAAGGTCCCTCTTCGGTGTTTTCCTCACCAGAAAGACTGGTCTTAGTGATTACCTCCTGATAAACCAGACTGACACCTGTTTTTCTCAGTAGCCTCATTCATAGAAGCCCGTTCACACACACCAAGAATTATTATTCCCCTCAKGGAAAAGATTCAACTTGAAAGGATACAGTCTTTTCCTTTAAAGAGTGTTTTCCCAGTCAGCATTTCGGCCATGATACATCCAATAGACCAGATATCCACTGTTCAGAGAGAAAAAAGAGGGGAAAAAAAAATAAAAAAAAGAGAAAAAGTACATAAAAAAGACAACAGTGACTGCTTGGGCTGTTGCTTGGCACTGATTTAAATTTCACTCACTCCCACCCTCCTCGGTTCTTTCTATGCTGCTAAAACCTCTGCTTTCATCACTTCCTGCAAGCACCAGCTCTGGGAGTTGTGTAACACCTCTGGGACGTGCTYTGCTCCAAGGGAACACCGATGATGAAGAGGAAAAACGATTATGTGAGATTTGGAGAGTCACACTGGAGAGTCACACTGCTGGGGCAGGGCTGCTCACCTGTCTGGTTGTAATGCATCCAGTTCAGGATGACTTCAGGGGCTCTGTACCACCGTGTGACCACRTAGCCAGTCATCTCAGCATCAGCCTGCCTGGCCAAGCCAAAATCCAAGATCTGCAATTCCAAAGGAAGAATAACAAGAAGGAAGGGCAGGAGAAAAAACAGAAATCCTATGGGCAAGTGAGACTCTACTTCTAAGAGAAAATGAAATAGCTTCAATCAGATAATAACAAAGCTTCAGCTGTACCACAGACACCATGAATTAATTCAAATAATTAATATGTCTTAATTCCACTGTAAATTGCAAGCCAGCTTCAAACCCATTTGTGGTGAGAAGATCCTAAACTAAAGAAGTTTAGAAGACTAAACAAATAATGTTCATGTTTGAAGTACGTGATAATAGGAAAGGATCACTGCTTTGTGGTCTCTAGAAGGTCACTTCCTTTCTTGAAGCTTAAATTTCAAGGCTGTGCTTTACTGGAGTTGGTCTGTGAGCTGGTGGTGAAGGCATGCTCCCAGGTCACCACAACTCACCCTTTCCTATAAGGACACCTTGCAGGTGACACAGCATGGCCTCTCCCTCAAAGCTGAAGATGAACAAGCTCGACCCAACCTTTACTGGCAGCAGAGCCACTCCCTGTAATATACATTACAGAAAATGCACGCTAGAGTACTGCATCAGCCAGCTGCAAGCAAAGCCTTCAGAGCAACCCTGAAAATAACTTTGTCTGGAATCACAGCCACAATGTCCATGAGAACCAAAGGGTTCTCATACAGCTGAATTCAGTTACCCTTCAGGGATCATTCACAGGCTGCAAATATTGCTCAGCAGTGTTGATTTATCTAGGAAGTCATTACACCCTGCCATGCCACAGGAATTCCAGTGACAGGAGGTTCATTTGGAGTCTTGCGCCCTGATTCAGCAAGTTACATCAGCAGGGGAGTATTTCCCACTGGCTGCAGCCGCCAAGTGACACAACGCTGGAATCGAGATTCGGGAGGGAAAAGGACACATGACAGTGCCAATTTCCTGCTGGCAGAGCAGATCCTCCACGATCTGATGTGCTACTGCTGCAAAGTGCTGCTTTGCCACCTACCTTCAGCTGGCAGTCCTCATTCACAGCCAGGTTACTTGGCTTCAGGTCCTACAGCAGACAAGAGCAGAAAAATATGGATGTTTTAAGCTGCAACACATTGACTCAAGCCTCAGTTGAGCCTATCCTTGCCTTTGATGGGKTCTCATAAAACCCCAGGTTCAGTATCAATTCAGCAAATGGCTGAATTAACACCATGCCTGATACACTATACAGCTTTAGATTACTAGTTATATTTTTTCTGAAACAGTTTTAATTCAAAAAACATCATAAAATGCTTCTTAGCTCATGAGAAAATTTTCTTAAAATGCTGCACAAATGAGCAAATCCGAAYATATATATGGTGTAGGATGGAAAAGAGAGCAGACAGGATGGAAAATTAGATCAGACAATGCTATTAGTGAGATGATGGTTAGGAATTTATTAATTTTATGACTATGCTGTGTTTCTCAAAGGGACAAAAATCAGGGTAAGAGCACCACATGTACTTACCCTGTGGACGATGCCAGCTGAATGAATATACTGCAATAAAAAGAGGAACCAAAATGTGATCRCCAGCAGACAAAATTTTCTGTTCTCCAGCAGAGAAATGAGAGCTACAAACAAGRACTTGCTGAGAACACAGCTCTGCAGCTCRCTGCAGCACAGGTCCTTGCTCTCCAGGACAGCAGTTTGAAAAGAAATCTCTGCCCCAAATTATAGACAGTATTTGCAATGTTATTGCCAGTCTAAAGAAGATGCATAGAGCAGAAGAGRAGGGATGAAGCAATAGTTCCTTAGAGCAAGTACAACAACAGCTTCAAACTGTAAAAGTCATCAAGGTTACACCAGMTGACGTGAAAATGTGGTTATTTTGGGTGTTAAAAAAATCTCAGTCTAAAAACATAAGAATGCAAAAACTGGCTACTGTTTTTTAGCACACCAGTCAAACCTTCTGTCTGTTCTTCCCCCCTTTATTTAAACTCAGGATAGCAGTGAACTGGGGAGAGGYGATTTAGGTGAACTCACTGATGCCTGTAAGCCACTGCTGTGACTGCAGGTGAAGGATGTTAGAGGGCAGCTGTAAAGCTCTGTCTCTGCATCCCAGAGTTTGCAGCAATTGCTTTCAGCTCCCTCAAAGCCAGGTACAGCAAYACATTCCTTCCTTATGCTACTGAACAGAAAATCATTCCCCCTGTGTTCTCCCCTGAGAGCCTCTGTTACAGATTCAGCGGAAGCTTCTGCTGCTGCCAGTCTCTCACTCTCTGTGTCRAGTTTTGCCCAGGGTTTTGGCAAGTCAGAGAGAGATGCAAGTGCTGCCATGGAAAACCACCACAAGGCCTGTGGCTGCTGATTGCTCTGATASCCGACTGACTGATGTGAGCAAACACCCATTTTATTGATGTGTGCTGGAACACGAACAGTTCAACAGCCTGTTCTTAGGAATGCCATAAACTCCCCACATCTTCCTGTACAATACTGAGGGGACTTTAGTCAGGGTCAACCCAGAGGTGACACAAGAGGAGACACAGGGAGTCACTAAACTCCTCCAGACCCACCTACCTTCAGCCCTTTCAGCATTTGGTAGACCAGGTACTGGATCTTTTCGTCACTGAATTCATGTCCCATGATCTTTTGTAAATCTGTCCGCATGTATGGCATCACCAGGTAGCTAAAAGGCAGTAAGACAAGGCCCTGAGTCTGGAAGAAAAATGCAGGGGACCAGGCTAGCCTTGTTCTCTCTTGGTTTGTTTTTTTTGGCTGTGTAACTGACTGTAACAAAGATGAGTTGTTGTGACAGTGTTCCTGGCTAACTCRCACAGCCTGCAGTGAAGCTGGAATTTCAACCTGTTCTRAAAATTGCTCTCYYTCCTCCCCTTAAATCAGATATCTGATGTCAAGTAAGAACAAGGATCTTCAGGATCCTGAATTAGTTTACTTTAGACCTCAAATGAAGTTCAGTTTTGGACAGCCTTTTACCACCCAGGAGCTGTAACATCTTACACAGCAAAACAGCTGCGCTGGCTCCTAAATTTTTCTTTGTAATGTTCTCCAGTCCTGCYTCAGAAGACAACATCCAGCTTCCTTCAGTATCTGCCTGCTGAGGCTGCTAATTAACTGATGGTTTTCCTGCAGGAACTGCTCTGAGAGCCTTCATGTGATTTTCCTGCAGTTTGCTAAACACTGAGCCAGCAGCCAACCCCAGGCAACCCCAAGCTGCTCATCCACAGTGATGGGGAAGGGAAAACGACTTGTCCAACCTGACCATGGACACTGAGAGAAAATGCCAAACAAAATTAATTAAATAAGAAGAGCCAGAATCAGGAGGAAAAGAAGGACAGATCTTTCAAATTCTCAGRATAATTTCCCTGAAGCTTGATGAACAAAGCTTCTTCCATTCTGAGCGCAGCCTCTTAGGTCAGCGGTCACACAGGCAGTGCTAGCATGGATCATGGTCACTGTGATGCACCMTGGAATGTGACACATCCTCATTGCACAGGTTGGTCTGTGTGTACTGTGGTCTCCCAGCTGTGAGTGGGGATGGCATCTGTTTATGTGTTCTGGGTGTGTCAGCCACGGGAGCTGACGTGTGCTTTAGATTCTCTGCATTATTYGGGGAAGCCTGGCTTTTGGTCTGGTCCCTTTGCACCTGACCCCTCTCTGTTATCCTGCTGCTAAGATACAGCTGGGTGGGGGCTGTGTGAGTGTAGACAGAGAAAACAACTCCAAACTTACAAGTCCTGGAAGCCCTGGTAGGAGGCAGTGGAGGTGAAGACATCAAGCAGCCCAATGACCTGAGGAGGGAGAAAAGGCCACGTTTAAACCTGGAAAGCATTTGCTGTGCACTTGAGACTCATCAGCTCTCCACTGGCACAGGCACRTGGGTGAACACAGAGAATTCCATCTGAGGAATCCAGGGACTCCTCACTGATGCTGCACAAATGTTTTCCCTCTTACTAACACCCATGGGCTCACCCATTACACATCTGTTCAGACGTGGGCACTGCAAACATGTCACAGGTGAACCCTGAGACTGCCTGCACATGCCAAATGTCAATTAAAATAGAGGGGGCGCCACCAAAAAGGACTTCCTCCCAGGTGGCAARGAAACACCCCTTGTATCAGCAGAAAGAGGAAAAATGAGCACTTACATTTTCATGTTGCATGTGCTTCAAMAGCATCAGCTCTCTGTAGGCTCTCTTGGCAAAGATCTCTGACTGGAATGGGCGGCACAGCTTCTTGATGGCCACTTTCTGCCCCGTCTTCTTGTCTATGGCTGAACTGCAGCAGGCAAATAAAAAACCATTCTGATGTCAGCAGCGTGYTTTAACAGATTCTGCAACCCCAAAGGTTGTCTCCTAGAGAAGAGTTAATTCTTGTGCTCACAGGACAGCAGAGAAAGGCCCTTTGAGGAACTCAAGAGGTGTTACCCTGTGTGGCACAGCCTGTGCTCTTTGAAGGATGAGGTGGGACACCAAACAGAGCATTAATGGCTCATCTTTATTCCCTTTAACCTGCAGAAACAGTTTACTCCAGGAGCTGGAGTAACAGCTGTGAGAAAAGGGAAACATAAATGGTTAAAGGTCAGAATTAGTTCTGACTCTCCCTTCTCCTTCCTTAATGCAGGGAGGTAAGGCAACAAAGATATGAAATTTCTCTTTGCCAGYTGCTTGGAGGTTGTTGTATTTTGCAGGCCAGCTGCCTTCGCCGTGTATTCTGGAGCAAAGACAGTGGATGTCAGATGTTGAAAACGCTGCTGCAATTAATTCTGCTGTGTTCAGATTCCTTGATGCTACACATTTGCTTCTGGGTAAGAGCAGGTCTGGCTGAAAATGAGACTCTTCTCTAAAGCTGATGAAAACGTGGTACAATGGCCATCACTGCAAACATGATGTGCTCTTCCCTCTGGTCACATTTGCTGGTCACAGCTGGACAGGGCCATCCTGTGACAGTTCCTCTTCTTCTGGAGGCTCCTTGCTCAGATTACAAAGGAGGCCCCACGTTCCAAGTGGGAAGGGAGGTCCTCAGCCAGATAGCTGTAATTCAGGATTCTCAGTGGTGTTTTCTAGGGTGCTTCAGCCCCTCCTTGGCCCCTCCCAAGAGGCAAACAGATGAAAAAAGTTTTCCTTGCCAAATCCCACTGTGGATTCCTAGAGCAGTTCCCACTGCTTCATAAATCCCAATCCCATCTCCCATGGGAAAGGAAGAGCTATAAATCATTGTGTTCAATCCCATTACTTCAAACTGCATCCTCCAGCCTTGCATTGACACATTTCCCTTTTGAGTCAGGAGAAGCAAAGGAAGTGCAGGAACAGCTACACCAGGCAGCTGAAGCCCTGAAGATCTGCTGGGTATCGTAGGAGGRCTTCTAGTGAGRTRCTGTCTCAGTTTCAGAGCTTCAGCAAATGTCAGCACTGCCCAAAGTTTTCTGAGGAGCCAGGAATATAAGAAGCAGGGACTCAGAGCAACAAATCAAACTGCAGAATCCAAGGCAGATTTCCCAATCTGAGGTGCACGTTCTTACCTGCCCTCCCAACTGCCGACTTGCAGAGCACCTAACCCCAGCACCCAGCACAGCAGAGCTGGTGATGGAGCTCCAGCCTGCACGGCACAGACAGTGCTGGTTACAGCCTTGCTGTAATCACAGCCGAGAGTGAGTTCAGTCGATGCAGCAGGGAGAGCCCTCCGTGTTCTTCCCAACACAGATTTAGTGAACAGGAATAGTTTAGGGTGACCCCAGGCAGGCAGAGCTGTGTCCCTGCCTCGGCTGGCAGAGATGGGCAAGACCAGCATTGGAGAGGCCAGAAGATCCGTTCACAGTTACATTCAGCTAGAAGCCAAATCACTTTATTTTGGCAAATTAATAAGGGGAGAAACAAGCTTTTGCTGTTTATCCTGAGTTACTTTCTCAGCTGCTCCAGAAGGTGTAAAAGCCACTGCTGCATAATGCTGCAATAGGAAAATTTCCCAGCAATTCCCAGCAGAGGACAGCAAATCCTAACTGCACACGCTTTGTGCAGGAATCGGCACGGAGCCCTCCCTGCTGAGCACTGTCCATTCAACACCACTACAGACCCCAGGGCTGTTTCAGCACCCTTCCCTCCTTGAGACAACCAGAGCTGCCAAGAGTTTTACAGGGACCAGTAAAGATTTGTCTTGATGTTTGTTTTTTTTCATTTTGGTAAGGCAATTTTGAAAGGATTTCACTATTCCATTTTTTTTTGTGCTGTCTTTGTTTTCCTTCCTGATTTCCTCTGTGATAAACATCAGAGAACACTGATGTTCTCTTTTAAACACTTTTAATACAAATTAAAAGTCAGGTCTAATCTTGCCTGATTTTGCAGGACAGACTTAAGAATTTAAGAAGTGTAAATACACCTGGGCAGCCAAGTGGGCACCTCTCTGTAAATTGGAAGCTGAGGGAAAAGGACAAAACCTGGGCACCAGGGTTTCAGGATTAGTGCCAATGGCAGGCCAGACTTTGCCCAACACTTATGAAAACTGACACACCTTTTTTAATTTTTTTTTTTTATTATTTTTAGCTCAGCATGTTGTGAAACAAGGGCTCTCTTCAGATACTRTCAATGGACTGTTTCATATTTAACCTTTCAGAGCTGCCCATCTCCTCTGGCTCGTCAGTGTAAACCAAGCCCTGTCTGACTTGTGCTTCTCTTCCTTCAGGCACCTTTGGCCGGCTGAATAATTAACAGCAGCTCTTGCTGCACTCTGGTAGGTTGGAGATTACCATCAGCCAAGAAGGAAATCCCAGTCTGTTACCGATCCAGGTTTAAAGTAATTTCTATCCCCTTTCTGATTTCAAGGTGGGGGTTGTATTGTACAGGCTGCAGCCCAGCCTCAGGACCCTCTGTCGCAGCACCCAACTCTGTTATCACCCACAGATCTCATCCAGACACGCGGGTACTCCCCCTGCTCTTGCCTTTGGTGCGAGACAGGAAGCGCAAGATCGAAATTGAAAGCTCCAAAGTTGCTCGAAATTGAAAGCTCCAAAGTGGCTGGAAATCCCCTTGTCCCCACTGCCGAGATGCCGCTCCAGGCAGCCCTGGCACCCCCTGCCCGGCCTCCCCGATCCCCTCTCTGCCCGTCCGGTGTGACCAAAGGGGGAAACATTTTCTTCAAGGCAGCGAGTGTCCAGCCCTGCGCTGGAGCAGGAGACAGAGTGCCTCCATCACACATGCAAATGTCCTGCCTTAATGGAGGGGTGCTGGCAAGCGCCGCCTCGTTTCCCCCCCGGCACGGAACTTCAAACACCCCCAGCCCGCCCCGCTGCCGCGGGCAGGACCCCACTCACCACACGGAGCCGTAGGCCCCCGAGCCCAGCGGGTGCAGGCATGCGTATCTCCTGGGCAGCTCCCAGAGCGTGTTGTTCACCTCCTGTCTGTAAAAGCCTCTTCTCCTYGCGATGTTCATCGCCCGCCGGGTGTGGGACAGCCACCCCCCCAGAGTAGTGGAGGACGGGAGGGCTTCTAGGGTGAGAGCGGGACAGGGAAGCTTCCTGAGCCGCTGGAAAAGGCTCTAGCAACTTTCCTTGTCTGTTTTCAGCTGTTGCGGGCGGGAAGGGACATGTCTTTGGACCCTCCTCCCTCCGCCTCCACACTGACAGAGGCGAGGCATCGAGTTTCCTGACACGCCTCGCTGTTGTACAGGTGCCTCTGGGCTCTGCTGCAGGAGGGGAGCACCCAGCCCCGCTCGGGCACGCCTCCGGGAGCTCCTGGCATCCACAGCTCTCACTGCTGCTCCATCAGCCGAGAAATATCCTCACGGGGCTCGGAGAGGGGCTCGTGAGATCCCTCCTCCAAACAAGGGGATGAGTAAGGGCTCGTCGAGCCGGGGAATCCGAGGGACGAGCCACAGCACCGCGTCAGACAGGCAGGGACATCCTTCTTTGAGAGCCGATGGACAGCTCCCGGCTGCTGACAAAGGACACCGCGGGGTCACATCGAGGGCGATTTTCTCCCAAGCCTGGCTTCCCAGCAGGGTGGGGAGGTGCCGAAAGCAGGGTGAGGTGCTCCAGGTGACTGCTGCGAGGAGGTTCAGGAGCAGCGGTGAGACTGGACCATCCCGAGGATGGTTTATGTCCCGGGCTTTGCTGGGTGCGGTTTCTGCAGCTCCTGCAGCAGGGCTGATCCCTTCCTGGGTCTGCTCGGACAGCACAAAGCCYGGGGTCACCGCTGAGTGTGTGACAGGCCACAGCCACCCCACGGRCAGGTCCGTGACTGGCGAGCAGAGAGCACCTCAACAGCTCCAGCAGGAGAAGGCCCAGGCGGGGCTCCAGCAGAGGCGCATCCTCCACGCTGCCCAAAGGAAGTGACTAAGCCGGGCCTTACCGAGCCAGCCCAGCTGCTTGCGCACTGTCCTGCCCCACCAGCCCTCCACCCTGCCCACAGCCTCCATACAGGGCTCCTTCCATGCAGGGCACCTGCAAACGCGGCCCTACAGAAAAAGCACAAGCAGGGAGATSGGAGAAATTCACTGTGCCCGCTCTCTGTGCAACCACCGCATTGGCCCTCACGTTCTGCAGGTAGCCACAGCAGAGGCTGCGGTTATRAAACATAAACCAGCACAAGGCACTGTGGCAATGTTTGAACCTTGCTCATGCGTATCTGTGTAATCTGCAGCAGCAGAAGAGCCTGGAAATAAAGCACGGCTTGGCTGGGTCTATAAATAAACCTGTGAGCAAGAGGTGCCACTGCAAAACCTCCTGGTCCTCAAGCAAACGTGTAACTCCTCGGTCATTTGATGAACACAACCCTTGCTCAGCTGCTTGTGCACATGCAGGTAAGCAGGGCACAATTAGGGAGTCACAAATAGCTGGGGCATGGCTGGGCTGTAGAGATGAGTTAACTTCAGTGACCAAATCAAACAGGAAACTTCAGAATCACGGAAACCTTTKGGTTGGAAATGACCTTCAAGATCATCAGCRTCTAACCACAAGCCTACCACTGCCAAGTCCACTCAAAGAAGTGGTGGGATGACCCAAAAATCCTTCTCCAGGCACTCTCTAGATGCAGCTGGGGTGACAATTAGTTACAAATTTGACCATGCTTCCCTTTCTAGAAACAAAAATTTCACCGTGGGCCTACCCAAACTCCTAGTGTGTTGTTCCCCCCTGTGATGACCCCATCATTGACTGGAGCACAGTTGGACAATAATTTTCAAGTGTTGCACACCGTTAAGCCTCATGAGTTAAGTAATTTGATTTTATAGATGTAGTTTATTCCCCCCCCCCCTTCAATTCTCACTGATACTTTTTTRCTAACCAGGATATATCGTAACTGAGCACATTCTGGAATTTTAAGTCTTGAGTGTTTGGGGTTTTTTCKTTTTTCTCCCAGAAAACAAATGACTGGTGCTATTTAGGCTACCCCTCTCCTCAAGGGCTCCCCCTCTCCCTCTCCTAGCAGACAGCAAAAGTGATCAGGAAGGCTCACGGGACTAAGATAACACCCCCAGCACTGCTCTATTTCCTCAAATCAGCTGCCTAACTGAACAACATCACCACCCTTGGTTCACCAAGGCTTAAAGCTTCAGTGATTGAGGGCTGTGTCAGTGTGAAGAACTTGGCTTGGTCAACCCAAATTCTTCTAAGGGATGGACACTGATGCACAAGAGAAGCTGGAAAAGCTCCACTGTGGTGATCTTGCCACTACCACAGCAGCTGAAGAGGAAAAAAATAATTTTTCAATGGCAAACAAGCACAACCCAGTACTACTGGGGAAGGCCCCAGGTCCAGGTCTGCTCTATTTGTGTTGAATTAGTGCTTCCCTGCATTAAACACAAAATAAAAGTTGCTGTTTTTTTTCTGTGCTCAGTACTCATGATCAGACTCTTAAGTTATTTTTGTGGCAAAGAATTCACTTGGGACAAACACAGACAAACCCCAGGAGAGCAGAGTCAGCCACCAAGTCATGGCCTTGTCCCCCAGYCCAGCCATCGCACCCAGGAGCACAAAGGAGAAATTCCCACCACGCTAAAACTCAACACTTCAGTGCAAGAGCTTTCCAAGTACCAGCAGTGCAGTAAATCTGAAAAATAGATTTTATTTTTAACCAGTGGTATTGTGACATCTTATCTGGCATAACCAATTACAGCAAAATCCATGGATAGAAACAAAATAGCAGATCTCTTCTTTTGGGTGCAGCGTCCTGCCCAGGCAGCCGAGCAGCACTGACAGCAGGGAGTTTGTGCCCCACGGGCTCCCTCAGAGGACTCTGATGAACCATTCCCACTCACACACACACAGACACACCCACACACACACACACAACACCGATAGTTTTTAAAAATCTTTAGCAATATTTCTGCATGAAATCACACTGTAGCATCTACACATAAAATGGCTGATAAAAATAATCTTGCTGTAGGTTTACATTGTGTATCTACATTTTCGTTTGAATACCCAGACTGCTGGCCCAGCAGAAAAGGGAGGTTTTCTGTCTTGATTTTGTTGGGCTGAGGAGAGTTTTATCCTAGAGCACAACAGAACTGCTCTCTTCAGCTCAGCCCAGACCTTTATTAAATGTTTAGCCTGAAGAGATTGCCGGGAAGTAGCCTGGGAAGAGTCAATGGCTTTGTCCCATCCCTTTGTGCTGCCTTTTCAAACATGGGGCAGAAACACTACAAAAGCACTCTCTGCCCCACAGGTAACAAGAATACAAAATACTGCAAAAGCCTKTCTCCTCACATACACGGGTACATTGCCCACACAGGATGCCTGCAACAAATTAAAGTCTAAAAATGTTTCCTCCAGAAGCCCTAAAACTGGGCTCCTGAGCTCCCCAGCTACACATGCATGCGGAGCAACCTCCCTCCTGCCAGCCTCTAACTCTGGGCACTTCTCTCATGCAGRATCCTGGAAAATACAGAATATTTGAACCATGTTTGTATTTAAACATACTCCCTTCTCATGTTTCCTCAGGCAGAGATCAACCTGCTAAGAAATAGCCAAGAAGCTCTTATGTAAGAGGATAAAAAAACCTTCTAGTAAATGTTAGTTTTATGTATATAAATATTTGTATTTATAGATATAGACAGTGAAAGGGTGATTGTGTGTTTATGCATGCTTATTTCTTTGCTTTGGATTCCAATACTTCTAAAAAAAATCATTTCAGGAAATAACTTAAGTTCTGGCACAAGATACTATAGTCATTTCTTTAAAGAACATTTTTTACACTTGATCTCACAAGAAATCCTCCAGGCCAAGCTCTCCCCCTCTGCAGAGAGAAGGTCAGAACAAAGAAAAAGGTGCATGTTTCTCTGTGCTGGATATGACATCCTTCCCTCRTTGAAGATTCTAGAATGGCAGGTATTTCACAAGGAGCTGCAGCACAGGAGGAAGGGTGCTGTGATTTTATGGCACTGCCTGAGGTACTCAGTAAACATTTCAGTGACGATTGAACTGCCCCCAGTGCCATCCCCAAAAAGTAAGGACAAAAATCAAGCAGCTCTACATGCACATACAGCTACAACATGCARAAACACACCACCTCCAAAAGAACAGAATACACAAACGTGTGGCTAGCAAGGATCTTCCCCACCTCTGTCTCCTGGGAGATAATGCTGAGAAGCCTCAGAACAAGAGGAGGAAAGGGAAAAACACAGGAACACCCAATCCAGGGGCTGAAGTTGTTGCCTCAGAAAGTTACTTCTCAATGACATTGAGTTCATGCCTGGCTACCTGGGAGCCTTCACCCTCAAGAACAGTGGGTCAGATTTCCACCCCAGACTTCCTTTCCCCTTTCTCCCCATTCATTTAAGGCACAAACATATTTACAGTTTCAAACAACATCTTTTCATGTTCCAAGAGTCAGCCACTGGAAGGCCTCTACACTCTGCTGTACCAGGAAGATCTGGATGTCAATCACACCTGGCATTGAACAAGGACGTCCCTCAACCCCACCTTCRGTCCTGAAGAAAACAGAGGACTCTCTAAGCCTATAAACCAACTTTCATTATTTTGAGGTTACTCAGTTGTAGGAGAATTGGTAAATGGCAATGATTGCAACCAAACCTTTAAATGTCACCTTGCCCCAGCAGTACAAACTGGTGGTGCACTGTTACTCTGGAAGAACGAAGTGCAGTCAGAACAGGTCTCCAGAGGCTTGCCCCAGGCTGTACACAGAATACAAGAGCATGCAGCATGTTTACATAGACTCAGCTTTCTTCCCTCCCCCCTCCCTCCCCAGTTCAACACACACAAAACCCCTCCACTAAGGAGAATATTGTTGTGATGAGGCACTTGAACGATAATCGGAGAGTCCCTATGAAAAGGCCTTCCCTTCACAGTGAATGGGACAAACAGAAGAGAGCAGTTTCTCAGGACTCCATCTCCTCTTGGTCAAGCGGGGGTGGCACAAAGCTGATTACTTCATCGTAAGTCAGGCCTGGGGGGAAAAGTGAGACACAAACTTAGAAGCAGGACTATGACAGCAATGCTAGACACACCCTCATGCAAGAAAACCTGCAACGATCTCAAATGTCATAATGCTATTTTAAAGAAAAAAAATACTGTTTAATTAAGACAAAAGAAGAAAAGAATGGTTACACCRCTCTCAGAGACTTAACATACACAATAAAAGATGCTTCCAGAGCATTGAGGAGATGTAAGTTTGAAAACAAAGATATGCTTGTATGTTCTTGGTAGTAATTAGTTAGCAGGACTATGATAAATATGTGCACAGCAGGTGGTAGATTCACTCAGGACCTACAGGATGCCCATTTTTATCGCTTCCTTTTGTGCCACTAACTACCATGGCTTAGTTGAACCACAGCTCATGGGATGGAGAGGAGAAGACTGAGGGGAGACTCATCAAGGTCTGAGAGGGGCAGGCACCAATCTCTGCTCTCTGTGAGCAGTGACAGGACCCAGGGAAGGGCTGGAGCTGTGCCAGGKGAGGGCTGGGATGGATCCCAGGGAAAGGTTCTTCCCCCATAGGGTRCTGGGCACTGCCCAGGCTRCCCAGGGAATGGGCACAGCCCCGAGGCTGCCAGAGCTCCAGGAGTTTGGAAAATGCTCTCAGGGACAGGGTGGGATTCTGGGGGTGTACAAGACCTCTGCAGGGCCAGGAGTTGGCCTCCATGACCCTTGTGGGTCCCTTCCAACTCAGGATATTCTACAATTCTACAACCACAAGAGAAGCTGACTGGCTCTCTCTCCCCTGCCCCAGACTCACTTTTCCATTCTTCAATCTCRAGTTCTCTGCTTTCAAAGGACTGGTCGTAGGGGTCTGCCACGGGTTCATCATCGGGGTCGTGGTACTGRGCGAAGTAGGCGTGGGCCAGCGCCTCTGCGGCCGTGATGCGTTTGTCCGTGTCCAGGACCAGCATCTTCTCCAGCAAGTCCACGGCTGCAAGAGCACCAAACAGAGAGCATTTCTCACATGAGCCCACATACATGAGGAATGTAAAGCTTCTGAAGTGTACTCTGAAAATGTAAAGCTTCTAAAAGCCCACATATATGAGGAATCTATAGTTTCTCAGGACCCACCCACCATCCACAGTTTTTTCCTCTTACACCCATCAGCCCACACACACTTCATAAACACAACCCTGTCTTGTGCTACTTCTGCAGTCACAACAGAGATTTGGGAATCTTGGTGTCCCAGCACATGCTAGCCTCAGTTTCAGCAAAAAACACATTTAATAAACAAGTCTTACCCAGGGGATTGGCACCAATAAACACATTTTCAAAGTTCATTTTCGGCATGTAAGACAAAGACTGAATGTAGTTTCTTGCCTGTGGAAATAAATGCTCTGTTGAAGTATCATACAATATCCAGCCACCAAGACCAAGTACTTTTCAACCATCCTGAAGCACTGCTTATTACGGTCGGTCTCCTTGCTTACTCTGGCACTCACTAAGCACATCAGCATTATCCTGTCCCAACTAAGGCACTCAAGACAGAGGAAGAGCTGACATTACTTGAAAAGCAAAGAGGTGCWGCAAGAGCTGACTCCCTGGTGTCCCAGCCAGGCTGGGTGCACCATGCTGTCCTTGGTGAGCTGCACAACACAGCACACAATGCAAAACCAGCTCACAGCCAGGCTCTCCCGAATCTCACAAGTCTGTGGTTGAGTACACTGTTCATTTAGTACAAAAATCTTGCAGAAGAGCAGGTAGTTAATTGCCCACCCCATGCCACATGCAAGCATTTCACTGACAGAAGTGGTGAACAGTCTGAGTGAAGCCCTGCCCTGCAAACCCCCTTCATCTGCTCAGATCTCACCTCGTGGCTGGGCATCCTGTTAATGAGATATGCAGGGGGCGTTCCCGTCAGACGCATGATCTGCTGAAGCTGGTTAATATCTTAAGTGCCTCGTCAAGGGCTTTGTTAAAAACAGTGCAAAAACCATTTCAAACAGAAAACAGTTGCATACAAAGCATCTCTTCTGCAAACCACAAGGCAAAAGCCATACAGGCAGGGTCTGCTAATTTTTTTTAACTACCTGTGAAATGTTCAGCAATTACACAAGTGAACACTTGAAAGCAATGGGAAGTCACTGCTCAGTTGGTAACAGCCAGTACAGAAAGTATTTCTGTCCAATGGACCAGCATTGCACTACAACAAGGTTGTGTTCACATTTCCCAGCAGTTTTAAGTCATCAGAGACTACACCACAAAATCTTCCCTATGCTGCTGCAGCTACACACAGCTTCAGGAAAACGAACAAAAATTAAAACAGAAACAAAAACTGTACTCTCTGCACTGGTTACCAGCTTTTTTTGTCTYACTGCATAGAAAGTGCTTAAGTTTCTTGCGGTGCAAAGTGAAACTGGCTCACAACTGACACCAGCTTTGAGTGCCCTTTGATGTGTGGGCTGGGTGACAGAAGGCATTAAATGCAAAATTAGAAAAAACATTAGCATTGCATAAAACAGTTAGTGGGTATCAGTGAACAGGGAAAGTGAGAGTAAGTAAAGTAATGCAGAAGAAACCCAGGATTTGTTATAGTGACACACTAAAAACCATCAAACGCTAGAAACAGTAGAAACAGTATTTACAGGTTTTTTTTAATAGACTCTTGTTTCAGACCTGGATAAAAGCAACTATTGTGTAATAATAGTTTAAAAAAAAAGACCTGCTTCAACTTACATATGCAAATTAATCTTTTGCTTAATTTAGTCAACCTTCCAGCTTATGTCTTTTGCTAATCCCCTGTACTTCAAACACCAGAGCAGCCTTAAGGTCAGTTCACAGGGCAACCAAATCAATCTGGATTATTCAGMTCTAACCTTTCCAAAGGTGGAACACCCCAGCAGGGCTTTTTAAATTGGTGGGATATTCAGCAAGTTGCCCAATTTATCCCAATTTGCAGTGCACATCTACCTTCAGCAGGTATTACTCCAGGCTAATCTCACATTTGTATTTACAGTCAGTGCTACAAGAACATTAAGATGCATCACAACATAATCTTATCACCACTTTCCACAGCTCTGATCCTCTGCTGCACTTCACAAACAGCAGTGACCTCAGTCAGTGCTCACTGTGCATTCACCTGCTAATCCCTGACTTCATTCACTCCACCCTCAGGAACAGGYAGAATTAAAGGCCATTTCACACTGTCTTTGCACAGGTTCACAATTCAAGATTAGTACAGCACAGCAAGTGGCAGCATGGCTGAAAATAGAGGTCACCCTTCAAAAGGGAACTGCAGGAAGCTTTTTGCTGTTCCCTTGGTAAAAGGGAACATCCTACAGAGCACAGGTAGTTTATAGGCTCAGCAGACTCTACTGTGTGCCCTGGAACAGCTGCTACATAAAGGCACCTAAAAGGCATTTTGTGCTACAAAAACAAAGATAGTGGCAGCAGTGTTTCAGAAATTAATCACAGTACAGAAGGGACTGTGTGTGTTTAGAGGATAACACACCTGCTCCTATTTAGAAAGATCCCTGGGTATACAATCTGGAGAAATAATAATTGAGACAAGCTCAAGCTCTTAGCTGTGAAAAATCCTTCCCCAGTAACAGCTGATCATACAAYAGATCACAAAGCATAAACCCACAAACTGAGAGAAAAGTCACGAAGCAGGAAAATGAGAATATGGAAGGGTGAAATCATACCATGGGCAGAGGTAAGAGGAATAAAGATCAGATACAYAAAGCATAAGAACTTAAAGGCATCCAAGAGCAAAGAATTACAAAGGAAGAAAAATAAAAGAAAATAAATCCCAACACATACTACAGATAGACTACAGGAGAACAACACACAAACTTGGGACTTCTGAAAGGGCAGATATTACAATCAAAGTGTAAACTCACAGACTCTGAGGAGATTTTCTTCAAAAGCTCAGGCCCTGGGGTTCCAACGAGTCTCAAAATGAGCTTCAACTGATCAATATCTAATGATGGACCATAAAGGAAAATGCTGGGAGAAATCAAAATGAAAAGCGCAACACATCACCCTATTAATGCTGAAAATTAATTCCTRCCAAGGCCTTGACTGAAAAGCTATTTCAGGCAAATCATATTCATTCCTCTTGTTTGCAACTGAATATAACTCAGCTCTCACTGTATCAGGCTGAACATCTTGTCTACAGATACACCACATGCATTGATYGGGCACTGCACCCTGAGCTATTCTGGAGCAGAAGTCTTTTGCCCCACTGGCAAAGGCTCAGTTTCCATGCTCCCTTCACCCTCAGACCCCACACCAAGCTGCAGTTAGCAGGATTAGGTTGCATTAGTGACAGCTGAAGTAAAGCAGAAGACTGAAAAGGGTAGGCACTCATATTAAGAAGAAAGTCAAGGCTTTTAGTGAACACCTTCCAAGCTAATCCAGCAACTTCTTCAACTCAGAAGGYAAAGAAATGATTGGACCCTGCTCGTACCCTACAGCATCACTTCACCATGGGCACACCCTGCACACCTGAGCTGCTGCAGCTGGCACAGGGTCCCACCCTGGCACCTCCTGGGGACCATCAGGGCAGGGGGATCAAAGCTCCTGCACCTCCTTTCTGCCCTACAGAGCTGCTGGAGCAGCAGGGATGAACACAACATGGGCTCAGGTTTAATCTGTCTCTGTGGAAAGCTCTCAGGATGGAACATTGCAGATGGAAAGAATGTGTACCAGGAACAGAGCTCCCACCAGGCCACAGGTCAGTCAGAGCTGTGCTCTTTAACAAGGCCTGGGTGACAAAACAGACAATTGAGGGGGAAATACCCATCAAAAACACTGCCTAAATCTCAAGACAGTAAGGAGACACAAAGTATCATTTTTAAAACCATCAATGCATAATCTCCTTTCTTCTCTGAACTATCCTCCACAGGGATTTCAGACTGCCTGTAACGTTTATATTTGCCTTTAAAATTATACCAAAGTAGTTCCACAATTTTCTTTTAGACAATCTCRTTTTCTGAGATCAATGCCTTTCTGATGGTTTAAGAAACAGTTACAGTTCTTCCTCAGAGTATCTTTTGAGTACTACAAATGCTTCAAAATYTGTCAGCTTAAAATAAAGAAAAAAAACCTAAAAAACAACAGCTCAGAGTTCTGTAATACTAGCAAACTATATATGAAGGAAATCACCAATTCTTTGCTAAAACCTTCACCTTTGGAGGTAAACTTTGGTCTCAAGTTTTATATATTAAATTAAGAGCCTTGGAAACAGCACTTTGTCAGAATAGCTGAATTAATTTCTCACTTGTCAAGCTACTTGGCAAACTTCTAGCTACTTAAAACACTCAAATCCTAAGAGTAAATCCAGTATCTAGTTGGATTTAGCACAGCTGAATTGCTAACTCTGAACTGTCAATGTTTAAAATTAAATCAGAATATCTAYTGCTGTAGGAGAATTAGCAGAGGACACTCTACTAACCACAAATGGCTCATTTAAATTAGATTTTCTTCRGAGTTACTTAAAACAGTCCTTACATCTTTCACTTATTCTTGTGCAAACAACAGTTGAAGTGCAAAATTTAGAGTGCTCACATGCCATAGCTCAGTTTAAATATTTAAGTTATTTTAAAGGCATTTAAAATCCTGGGCACAGGTATGCCAACACTATTGTGACCCTGTTTGCTACTGGAAGATACTTCTCAGATAAACAAGGAAAAGCAAAAAAGTGCCAAAATATGTAAYTGGCACTGGCACAGCCAAAATCCAACCCTGCTTCTGGTTTTCTATAACCTGCTGAACTGCAGCATTCTGGAACTTTAGGGCCCATCACATCCCAAAGAAATGAGCCAGAAGTAATTAAAGACAGGAAAGAGATTTAGTAAATACAAAGCAGAAAAACACCACATGTGCATGGAGAAGGAAAGCACAGCATGCAAACCCCAGGTGCCATCTTCAGGGTACTCCCAAGGATGGATGAGGGATTCTAAAATTCAGAAAAAAACCTGCCATCACCACCAGCAGCAAATCTCAGAAGATTSTAAGAGCTTATCCAGGCAAAGCAAAGTTCAAATTTGTTTTAGCTGCCACCACAAGCAGGAATCAGRTATATCAGAAAATTATGTAACTGGTTAGTTATCATGGAAGTCTCACACTGAGTAAAAATAGTAATAAAAGCACTCTTCAGAGTTTAAGGRAACACAGTCAACTTCAAGCATACAGAAAAAACTAACTAGTACAAGAAAAATCTAGATATTCTTCTTTTAGTTTGYATGATTTTATGCAAGTTAAACTGTCAAAGTCAACTTTCCTACTTGTATGAATCATTCACATTACAAGAGCTGTAAAAATTTAATAAATGTGTTTAACAGAAACTAATCTTGGCATATGACAGATACAACAATACCAAAAAGAAAGCCTCAGTTAAGCTTCACATTCACAGAATCACAGAATATGTCRAGCTGGAAGCAACCTACAAGGATCAGACTCCAATGCCTGAAGGAGTTTGATTTTCATGACATAATTTTTTGRTCTCTGATTTCTTTCCCACAATCTTGATCCCCTTCTCCACCTCCTGGCAGAAATCTTACCAGTATTAGAAATCCATCTTTTATCCAAATACTACAATAGGAATAGTTCAATTACCTTAYATTCAGTTGTAAGTTAGGAGTACTGTAGCAATCCTGCAAAGCTWAGCCCAAATTAGCCACAGGGYTTTTTCCTAAGAGTACCTCAATTCTTGATTTAGGTCAATGAGAGTTGTGTTCAGAATCTCTACATATTCAGAAGTTTAAACTCAGCATTAATTTATCAGTGGCATAATCATCACAGATAGCCCTGAAGACCATAATTTCAGAGTACAACTTTATTACTTACCTGATTAAATGAACTTACAACTTACCTGTACTGAACAGGTGCATCCCCAGGCTGTATAAAGAAATAAGTGCTGGATGTAAATAACATCACACCATTTCTGCTAAATCCTTGGTGAAAAGAACCAACATTTCAAACAAAAGAACCATCTGAACAGRAGGATGATCATCCTGAGCAGCCATTACATATTCTATCATTCTGATTTTGGAAATGTAAAGCTACACGGTTGAGAAAATTTACATAATGAGACCAAAAATCAAGAAGAACTTCAAATTTTCTTTGTCAAACAGGAGCAGTTTCCAGCAACACAAAGTCACATTGCCTCCAATTGCAGAGGGAATTTTCTAGAGCTGCAGTGGATTTGGAGATAGCACATCCTTGGCTACTGGAGGCAAGGCAAACATGCTGTGAATTATTCATGTCAATATTAATTCCAAAGTCAGTAAGTCAGCAATTGTACAGTGACACTACATGAGGAACAAGTGCTTCTGCAAATCTGTGGGTACAATAACATTATTAAGAGCCCAGAATTATCCAACAGGATCTAAACCTGGAAAACTTCTTCAACTTTCTCCTAAAATAGTGCATATACAAAGATTTCAAAGAGCCTTCCAAGACAGGAAGAAACTAGAACTGTTACCTTAATTGTTTGCTGTGTTTAGATGTCAGCAATATTGGAGTGAAAGCTCACAGCTTGGTAAGTGTTCCATGCATAAACAAGATTCACAATCAACCCTGCTCCCTTTTTAGTTTTAACCCCATGATCAAAAAGCACAAAGTGGGAAACCACACAGAAGGACTGTAAGAATTACAGTACTAYAAAGTTTTGTCTAAGATGGGAAAGGATTGGGTCTTGTTTTTCTTAAATGTAAGSAACTCAGAACAGAAAAAGCATTTAATTAAAAAGTATTACTGCCATTTGCAAAAGAAATTGAGCATTTAAAGTAAATCATCACAAGCATCTGCCTGCTGGGAGATATAAATCAGTGAAGTACCTTATTATGATAAAGCAAACAAATTAGATTCTAAAAGTAAACTTCATTTTGCATTGCAGATATTAGTGGCTTTAATTTACAGCTAAGAACAGAGTTGGAGAAAAAGTTTCTCAGACTTGGAAGATCACAGTTATGTTCAATTCCTAAAAAAAAACAAAGTAAATCAAAACCATGCAGCATTTCTTACATACTGCAAATCTTCCTAGCAAATATTTTAGTTGCAAGTGTCAAGTTCTTTAAAATCTAAAGTGTTGCTCTTGCTAGGGTCAAATAATGGCAACAGCTTAAAGATTTTTGSTTTGTTTGAATGAAAAATTCTCAATATCTCAGTTTTTCTTAACAGAAACAAAAAAAATCTGTCCAAACCAACCTACACATGCTGAATCAACAGATAAAAATATACCAGCTTTTGTTTAATTCAGCTTCTGTCTCTGACAACAGAAAAATACAGCAGAGATGACTACACAGTAGAATACAACAAATTCAACAAATTTAGAGAGAAATTATAAGATGGAGACAAGCAGAAAAAGAGAGAGGATAAAGTTAAAGCACACAGAAGAGAGAGGTGAAGCTGAGTGAAAGCTGGAATGAGAACCTTCTCCTCAGGAATGAATTTTGGAATCCAGATGATTTCTGAAAGGCAACATTAAACAGAAGGCAGCAATTCCAACAGCAGCTTTCTTTTCATTGACAAATTGTAATGAATCAATAAAAGTTATTAAACTGTGGTTTTAATAACACTTTGGTAATAGGTGGGCAATGTAATACAGTTTGGTAAAAGGTGGGCAATGTCATTTTCTCTGGCAAATGTAAGCCAAATTTCTAGGCAATGAAAAATCTTGCCAGTAGTAAATTACACCCCCTATCTTGTGTGGCTGAACAAAAATTTTAAGTGCAACAATTTGCATCATTTAATTTCCAGTTTCCTGAGGAAAATATGACCAWATCTCAAAGTTCTCTCAAATTTGTCCAAGCATCCTACCCAATCCACTTTTGATGAGGCAAAAAAAAAAGTTCTGAAAATGTTATTCAAGCTTGATTTTTCCTRTCTGTGAAATAAGGCTCACAGTCTGTTTACAGTCAAACATGGAAATGGAACCTAAACATTACAGAATAATTTTAATGAGAACCTTGGCACTAAARGATCTGCAAACCCACTGCTTTCACAGCCAGGATACCTCCCAGGACAAAGAGAAGAGAGGCCAGAAGGGATGCTTCATATTTGCTAGAAACCTGAAGCATAAGAGGATTCTTGGCAGACATCCATGCAAGTATTAGCTAMAAACTCAACTAATAAATTTAAATAAACTTAAAAGAAAGTACTCCCAGAAACAAACAGAATGCAACTCTAGTGATGACARTAGACAATAAAGAGGAAGAGATGTGCAGCAAAATCAAGAACTCACCTCCTGGTACTGTGAGTAAAAGAAGCCATTCATTTAAAAACAAATCAACAAACCAAAGTCCATAATTAAAGCCAGAACATATTTTCTTGTCAATTATATGAAAATGAAGATTTGACTTCCATTTCAAAAAATAAATTACTTCTAAAGGATACGGTCTGTACCAGGGAACAATGTTCTTCCAGTCAACAGTTCAGCCATAATACATCCCACTGACCAAATATCAACTAAACAAAATAAAACAAAACAAAACATGATGCACAAAACACAGTCCCAGCAGAATCACCCCATCCMACCAAACAACTCCATCCTTAAATAGCCTCATGGTAGTGAAGCAATCTGAAATACATTGCAAGCTAACTGATACTGTTCTGTGTCATCTAAAACTTGTGTGATCTTGAATTCCATTATTTGTACAACTCTTCCTTTCAGGGTAYAACAYGACCTGAACACCAAAGTGCTGGAGAAGAATCTACACAATCAAAGAGGAAGCAATCTGTCCAAGATGACTCTGAGGAATGGATTTGCTTGTGGCCTTACATAAATTCTTCCCAAACAACCAACTACTATATTAGAGATACAGACAAGCCCATAAATATGCAAGAGCTTAAAARGGTGATAATGTATGGAATTAGGGTAGCACATTATTTTCTTTGGTGCATAAGCTTTCCTGTACAAGAACTATTCTCAGCCTTTGATTTTCTTCTCTGTGCCTGATCTGCAAGTATTGCTGGAGGGAAGATACTGGAAACTGTGAGGAAGATWAATCTGTGAAGAAGTGGCTAACAGGAAAGGATGGGAGAGCCAGACACTTTTATCATTTCTTCACGCTAGAACTCCAGACAGTCTCCTCAACCAGCTACATTCCAGCCACTTACTTTCAAAACCACTGTGYTGGGAAAAGCAAAGGGTAAGTGCCAACAATATTTTGCTGACTGCAGTTTCAAASGTTCAAATTTAAAGAAGTCTTGTGAGTGCTATCAGAATGATTCTTAACTTCCATCTGATAGACTTTGGTTCAAATACTAATTCTGAAGCATAATTACCATGAGTGCCAACTTATGCAATCAAATGAAAGGTGTAATGAGCAAGGACAACCTCTGTTCCAACCCTCCCCACAATTCAGGAATTTGTCTAAACAGAAAGGGTTGTGCTAGCTAAAGGCATTACCTGTCTGGTTGTAATGCATCCAGTTCAGCATGATCTCAGGAGCTCTGTACCACCGGGTGGCCACGTACCCGGTCATCTCATCATCCGTGTGCCGGGCCAGCCCGAAATCCAGGATCTACACAACAGAGAAGACACCAAATACTGCAGGGGAACAATCTAAACTACCCAACACAAACAACCAGGCTACTACTGAACTGGGGAGAGGACAGGTGGGAGAGCTGCAAAAACAGATTATGAAACCAAATTTCACAACCTGTGAAAAGACACTAGGCTAGAACAGCGTAGGACTTGACAATCAGAATTGTGTCTAGGCATCTTGTCTCCAAAACAAGTAAACACAAACTAAAGCTGTTAACTCTTCACTTTCAYGATGATTCACTAAAAACACAGGAACAGATACAAAAACACATCTTAACAATCCTTAACAGCTGAGAAGCACATTATTAATTTTCAACAAAAGTATTTTCAAAAGGAATTATTTTGACACTTAAGTTGCAAGGGACATTCACATGGCACTCACTCAAATCTCAGACAAACCAACCAGACCTTGTGATTACGTTACCTTTAGCTCACAGTCTTCATTAACAGCTAGGTTACTAGGTTTCAAATCCTAAAAMATTAAACATCAGCATTAACAGTGGTATGTATTTGTTGTTTCACGAGTCTGAAGYAGATAAAAATGTAAATGGAGATAAAAATACAGATTCTGAGTGTAAATACTAACTTGGGGTGAATTATTTTATCACAGAGTCAGATCTCTCTTCAGCTGTCTTTAGAGGTGTCACATATAAGCAAMAATGCATACAGGCTTATTGCTACACTGGTGCTGTACAGGTATATTTAATAGAAAAGCTGTTTCACAAAGGAACAGAAATTACAGATCCTGACAACCACTTCCCCTGTTCAATCTTTTTATTACTCAACTGAAGTAATCCTCAGAAATTTTGTTCTTTTTTCCCTTGGTGCTACATTGTAAAATTTAAAGACATTGTGTCAGCACAGGAAACAATCTCAGAATRAATACTCACCCTGTGTATTATGTCAGCTGAATGGATGTACTGCAAAATAAGAAGRCAAAATTTATGTAACAGTCCAAGTAGCCACCTCCTCATCTCTTCCCTAGAAAATACTGCCCTACCCCAGCCCACACAATTCAGATGTTACAGTCTGTCTGCAGAAAGAACCAACTRTGTGTCTGTGGGTTTCAAACAGGTGGGTGTTCCAGTTTGCCTCTCCTCAGGAACACCCAGGAGTGCTGCCACCCGAGTGGAGCAACACAAGTAAACAAAACTGAAGAAATGGAAAATTCATAGCCAGAGCGGATTAGAGGGCACCACAGTTCATCATYTTCCAGACTCTGCCCACAGGAACACATAAAAATGATAGGTAACCTTACTGATGCAGAGCTCCAGAGGTATGAAGTGAAAGAACAATCATAAAAGGTTATCCTACAATACTTTAGGGAAGTTACTGAAGCCCACTATGTACTCATCTGAATCCCTGAGGATGTAACATTCACCAAGAACTTCCATCCCCCATGATGAACTGTCACCATTCAGGTAGGATGGGGGCACTTACCTTCAGTCCCCGAAGGATCTGGTAAATGAGAAACTGCACRTGGTCATCAGTGAGCTTCTGGCATTTCACAATGTTGTTCAGATCTGCTCCCATAAGGTGTGTCACCAAGTACCTGCGAACAAAAGCAGACACGTGGCTTATGAAGCAATCTCTCAAATAGGATTAGGATAAAAATTCCCTATAAATCTCCAGTAGCAGGGCTGACTGTCCCAAAGCACGTTGTTSAATGAAACATAGACCGTGACACTTTAAATAATGTAGCAGATTAGGACAGTGATTCCAACAGCAATGGGCAGTAAACCACAGCAAGTGAACAAGTCTGACAAGTCCAATAGTTTGGCATGTACAGTATTTCTGTGTTGGAAYTCAGAATTATTTGTGAATGATGGCAGACAAATTAAAGAGGCAAATATTTCTGTCATAATCTGGAAGTCATAAGGAGATACAAAAGACATTTTGCTGCAATCTTAAGAGAAGTTACCTACACATCATTGAATTCTTCTAGTGATTTGGCAGGGGTGAACACATCCAACAAGCCAATCACCTAGAAAGGAAACAGTAAAGAGAAAAGCTGTGAAATATATTTATAGCAGTAGCTAAGATCCTTTGTGGCACACGAGTACYTATTCCAGTAGATGTTTCATTTCCATCTGTTCAGTGTTGTGCTTTATGCAAGCTAACRACGCCTCCTGGAACTTGAAAACCTAATGCAGACACACGTGAGTGCTCAAGATCATCAAGAACTAGATACAGGACACAGAAATACATCTTATACTCAAGCTCCCCAAACCACCACACCTTCCAGATTTGATGGTGTGTTCTGTGCCACATAAAATCAAATGTTTTTCTTTAAAATTTGAACGTGAATTGTCAGGACAGTAGCACTAAAATGCCTACCTAAATAAACTCTCATCATCCCTGCATCTGCAGGATTTTTAAGTCACAGTCCAGATAAACTTCCCACAGATAAATGATGTGTGTGTGTAYATATRTATATTTATAAAAATGACTTAACTTCTTTTACTCYTTACTCTTAAAGMTACATAGGYTCTTTGCAATGCCAATCAAAAAYATTAATRAATGTCAGAAAGTTGTAGTTAYAAGCTAATTTTTATTGCTTAACCTTATTAGCATTTTTCTRTGTGTGTCAATAGATAAACCAAAGCTTCCCTGTTTGAGGAATTTCTCAGATATGAGAAAAGGTCCAGAAAAAAGCTCCTGGGTACTACGGGGATTCTCGACAATGGCAGGTAGTCATAGAACTAGGGGTAATGGCTTTCCACTGGAAGAGGATAGATTTACATCAGATATTAGGAAGAAATTCTCCCCCATGAGCGTGGTGAGGCCCTGGCACAGGCTGCCCACAGAAGCTGTGGCTGCCCCAGGATCCCTGGAAGTGTACAAGACCAGGTTAGACAGGGCGTGGAATAGCCTGGACTGGTGGAAGGTGTCCCTGCCCATGCAGGGATGGCACTGGATGACCATAAGGACCCTTCCAACCCAAAGCATTTGAAAGTTCTAAGGATATTAAGCAAGATCAAAAGTTACCTCTACTGCTGAGACAATGGTATCACATCAGAATAATTATTGACAGTATTACACACACAYATCAGAAGTTCCAGTGATGTGAGCCACACTGAAAGCATCAGGATGATTTATGGGATACCAGCTGCTGACTGCAGTGGTTACACACCACATCACACCACTTCTGCCACAGCAGAAGTTTTGAACAGATCAACCACGGAGATCCTTACAGTGAGACTATGATTGCTTGGCTTTTTGTGCTAGGGGAATGTCCTAGCCTTGCTCAGCTCATGTCCATCTCTTCTGCCAAATCAGAGCTTGCTGGGACAAAAGAAATCAAGAGCCTTCCTTTCTTCCTGACATTCTGACAGCTCTTGCAAGGGCTGGTTACGAGAATTTTTKCTCATAGAATTCACTCCAAACACTGTGCAATATAAATATGTTGGCATATTMATGTCACACAAAGGAGAAACTGGTCGGATAATTGTCTTCTATACCAAATGTAAGTTTYATCAAAAAATAGTTCAGCATAACATTTGCCACATTCTGGTTTATTTCCTTGCTGATGATTTAAGTGGATGGCTTGTATGAGCAGCCATCTAATTTCCACCCTTTTTTCCCCCCTATTTTACCCACAGGAATCTAGTGAATGTCTGSTCACAATTTTCAGACACAGACAAGCCAAAAACAAGATTGAAAAGCCCTCCAGAACACACTAAAAACAAACTTTGGGATTTYATTTCTTTAAATAAATACTTAACATAACAAAAAAACTGCAGTTTACTATAACGAGTGAACAGGAGAATGCAAGTGACACCACCTGTGTCTCAAATCCTTACGAACTTGCCAAATAGTAATTTTGACATTATTCTAGAAAATATTTAGATTTTTTAATAGAAAACTGGTTATTGTGGGGTTTTTTTAGGGGTTGATTTTGTTACTCTGCATGGTTTTCTACAGCTATTATCCCTTGGACTACTGCAAGCTTTACATTTAGCATTAAGAAAAAAGCATGCAACAAGATCCTTAAATGTAATCATGAATGCTCAGTGCACAGATCAACTTCAGACTAACATTTCACACCATCCTGAACTCACATTTTCGTGTTTCATGTGCTTGAGCAGCCGCAGTTCCCGGTAGGTCCTCTTGGCATGGATGATGGACTGGAATGGCCGGGACAGCTTCTTCACAGCCACACGCAAACCAGTTTTTGTGTCAAAGGCAGAACTGCAATGCAGAGTAACCAAATTATCAAAATGAGCTTTTTATAAATGCCTTCAAATCCACACTGTGCAATTCTAAACAGAACTATCTAGACGATGAGTCACAGGCAACACMATTTCTCCACTGAAAATAATTTTTAGGTTTTCTGGTTCATAACCTGCACCGCCACCCCAAATCCCCACATATTTACACAACTGTTGGTTTCTGCAGATAAGCTTTAAAATTGCTCTTGTCCACACAGTRAAAAGAAAAGCTTGTAGAAAAAAAGAGAAATATTTATGAATTCRCTGTCTAAAGTGCTCTTAAACATAATTATGCACTAAAACTCTGGAGAGAAGAGTACTCGTAAATGCTATCACTATTCCTAAACATACTTTCCGACACCACACTTAATCACAAAATGCTATGCTCAAAACACTCTCTCATGATTTCAGTCAATATAAAAATCCCAAACTTGTGCCTAACAAAATCAGTTATGACAGCTGTTAATCATAACTGAAACTGAAATCAAATCTCTTCGGTCAATCACATCCAACCCCAAAGTTCTGTTATACACAAATGCATGTGAATAAATGATGCATAGCTGTACATTACCAAACYTTGTCCCATTAGCAGAAACTTTATACATACAAATAGTATTTCTTCTTAAAAGTCCAYGAGGACTTATTCAATCCTACTCAGTAACTGAAAACACAAATATATACATACATATATACATACACACACACACATATATATATATTCTGTACTGTAAAATTATATTTTCTGAAATAATCCCTTATGCAACTTATAAAAGCTCTGATCCATCCAAAAGGAAGGAGGAGCAGAAAGAGASGATGTGAAATCAACACTTGACTCAAGGACAATAAATATGGGGAAAGTATGGAATGCAAAAAGTCATACAAGGACAACACTGGTTGATTTTCCTGCTGYATTTATGATTCAGATGAACTCATGATTGCATTTAAAAGTGAGAATGCACTAATTTTTGATAAACATCAAGCAAAAAGGAGTGCTACGTATTTATAAAGGTAAAGTATGAAATATAAAGCTTAACTAACAAAGCTCAAAACAAATCACAAGAGTAGTCCTAGAATAAACCCACAATTGCATCTGCAACCCACAATGCCCACCCTACCAAAGGGGCTATGTGAAATAAATGCAGCTGTCATTTACTTTTAAAGCAACCACCYGGAATTAACCTGCAAAAACACTCAYTATCTCAAATTTGCCCAGTTTCCAAGGAATTTTGTAACTGAAGCTTATGAAAAATAGAAAACACACCAGCACCCTTCAACGACCAGTGATCCTTCCCCCACGCCCTGCCAGGGAATGGAAAAACCCACTGTGCACAGTGGAAGAAGAGCATCCCCCTGTCTATAAAGGGCATCCACACAGTGGAAAGAGCTCTCTGGAAAACACACAGGAGTACAGCTACACCAGGTCACAGCAACACCAACCTGCCAGAGCTGAATTACTCAAGCTACATCACACTGACTCAAAACACACCCATTAGCAACTACTTCCATGTGCAAGTTATCCTTTACACCTCACTCAGCCTGAGTAGACAAAAGARGCCATTAARCATTCATCTTTTAATGTTGATTTCAATTTGTCAAGTTTTCATACACCACTAGAAAAATTAATACTTAAGCTGCAACACTTCATAAAATGTAGAATTCAATTTTTTTTTGGCCTCAGGTGAAATTCACCRTCTTGCAATACACAAACATCCCTAGTTCTGCCTGAAATTACACGCCACTATTTTACTGAAACATCAAGCGTTTTCCAGGACTTAAAGCAAAAATAAGAATATTATCATCATTCAACACATGCTGTTATAAATTAGTCATTAATCTTCACCAGTTTCCAAACATTTCAGGTACAAAGTGCAGTGTATATACCAGTAACTCTTTCATCTTGCAAAGAAGGGGATCCCCTGCATCTCAACCACGTCCACAGCTCCAGAGTCAAAGWTCAATCTTGGTTTCCAAGATTTTAGAGCCACCAGACACAATACAAGCTATTTCAGGATCCAGATGAAATTAAATTTCTATTTTTTTCATTATTACCTTTTTTTTTTGGGGGGGGGTCATACCAAGTCACTGTTCTGTTGTAGTAGCTGTACAGCCTCCAAGTGAATTGCAATCAGCAGTACTTGTTAAACAGCACAATGCACAAGCCCAGGAAAGAAAATTCTGTATTACTACACATTCACAATCTAGACTTATTCTTAAAGTCAGAACATTGTTTGGTCATATTTGAGGCCTAAAGACTATTTCCCCACAGATAAAATCATGCTGAGTAATTTTCTGCCAATACAGATAACTGGCTAATGGYTCCAGCAGAGCTACAGAACAGCTGTCAGTTGGAGAACATTTTAAAGAACACTAAACTGCCTTTCATCACAGACTTAAAACAGCTGCATTACACTGATCCTATTTCAGCTAAAGAAGCCCAATTAGGAAAAAATTGCATGACCCACAGTTTTAAATCCCTTTTGAAACAAGATCAGCACAAATTCAGAATTTATCACACTTTTTTTTAACCTCTTACATAGTACTGTGCTATGACAAATGAACTGCGTCCACCTCACCCTAAGTRAGCTAAAATTACAATTCTGATCTAACCTGAATTGAATCCAGAACACAGGAGGTAGAAGAAAAAAATTATTTTAGAGAACCCATACACTGATCCAAATGGAATCTTAGAAGCAACATTTGAAGCAATCTGAGGAACTGAAGTATGTATGAAGTCACTTATGAGCACAATTTATTTCAATATTAGATCATCAGAATGTTAATTTTTTGCAAAGGCTAAATATACACTGCTCATTGCTAGTGCCTCTGCAAATACCCAAGATAAGTGAATCTTCTTAGTGATACTTCTGAAATTAATTTAAGCACCTCAGTCACAGAAAGAAAAACACAGTTAGCACCTGACTTTATTATTGGCTCCAGTCACCTCTGTACCYGTGTTTCAGTCTTTACCCTCCCAACACACTATGAAAGTTGCAAATCTTATTATCCTGTACTACATTAGCTTCTGCTCCTAAGAAAGCTGCACTAAAGATCTCCCTATAGGACACGTGCTCATACTAATTTCACCTCTTAATATACTGAGTTCCCATAAAGTCCAAACTCCTTGTCAACACTTTCAGAGCTCTGCTCACAGCTTTTCTTTGCCTGCCCTTCTCCTACTCAACTCCCCCTTCCTCACACATCTTCTGCCAATCCTTCCTGTATGGCTGCTTCATCCCACTCAGTTTTASAGTTCTGTTCCTATCACTTCTCACAGATCTACCACACCTTGCTGGAGCAGCAGGCACCTGTCCCTCCAAGCACRCACAAGCTTTGGAGGCACTTGCATGCTTTGATAAGGGATTAGAAGCAATCCACAGAGGAGCTGTTTCTACAAAGATGCTATTTAGGAATAGTATTCAGGATATTTAAGAAAATATTTCATTTCCTCTGGAGTGGAGCCTAATGCTTTAAAATTTCCTAAATCCACTGCATTTCTGTATCTCCAGCAAATTCAGAGTCAGTGTTAGCACAACTGTGGGTGGAAATGGGAAGAAATCACAGGTTTTGGAAGGGCTGTATCACCTGACAGACTACAAAAAAAAAAAGCTAAAAAAAGATCTTATGCAAGATTTTGAGGAAGAGTAAGTCCTGGCTGTTCAATTCTTTCCAAATTAATTAAGGCAATACAGATAGCTTGCAAAGCAATCAAACCAAGCCCATTATTTTACAAAGGCATAAAYACAACAAAGAACAGCTGCTAAAAATATAACAATTAAGTAAACTAAGGGTATACCAAATGTGCTTCACAKCATTTAAGAAATTGATGGCAAAAACTGTGAAAACACCATTTTGCTTAGCTCAGAGCTGGCTGAACTAACGCCAGGAGGCCAGGAGTCAAGACTTCCCTCCAGCACATGCAAGAAATGAAGCAATCSTCCAACTAAAGTGTGAGTCACCAATCAATCCCATCTCTGTTCAGCAACTTCCCACTGCAAGATGTTGTATWGTCTTGCCCCCTCTACTCCTTACATGAAATATCACAGGATGGATATATCAGGAACCCTTTTTTTCAATGTAGGCCTGGTTACAAAATGTTTTCCATGCAAAAGACTATGTTGTATAAATATACAAATTGTTGCAAGAATGAATGAAACAGCATTTCATACAACAGATGCCATGGCAATTGTTATGTGACTTAGTAAGAATCAATCTGAGGATACAATTGTGTAAATTTTCCTCAAAATTAAGGAACTGAATCCCTATTTGAACCTCCAACACTTCCAGTTTTTAAAAAATGGATCCTGAAAGATACCAGAGCTGGCCATTTGAACCTCATTCTTCCAACACTGCAATATTTGCTCTCACTTCAGGCACATGGCTCAGGTGTCTCAGGGTGCAGAAAATGCTTCTCCCTCCATCCAGTGACTCCCCAAGAGTCAGGTTTGGGTATTAGGGTGTTCCAAGCCATACTCACAGCACATTCAAAGCAGCCAACAGCTTCATAGTCTAAATGACTCATCTGCTAGCTTAATGCTTTCTTTTTTATTCATTTCCCCCTCCACTTTCTAAAGATTCCTCATTTTCAAATGCCTTGTTTTGACAACCAAAACAACAGAACATTTGATTATAACAACACAGGGAACATACATGTAAGTATATTTAACCATTTTCTTTAAGGATTGATAAAACACCAATCTTTACTATCCCAACAGAGATACTAAACTCCAAGTCTCAAATGAAACTAGGTAACTTTTAACTGGAGAGAAAAAAATTCTCTAAAGGGACAGAGAATGGATCAAGTCATTGCAGGAATACCCTAAACAATATGCATCACCACTTGAAGCTTAATAAACTTCCATAAATATGCAAAGGTTTTTGTTGTTTTCTTGAATTTTTTAATTCTGACATACTTTCCATATCACTGTATCTTTTCTGGAAACTATTTTTAGAAGAACATACAGGAAGCCATTAGCATGGACTGCAGAAAGACTCTGTGCCACATGTCTGAAATTGCTTCCAATATAAAACTGTTTCATTTGGTCTGAACAAAATTGCACAATCTTTGAAAGTTTTGACACAGCAAAACAGGAAATTCATGATGCAAACTTTTTAGTTACTGGTTGTGAAAACAAACTTTGCAAGTATTACACATACAGTGGAGATAGTAAGGAGTGGGAAAAGAAAAAGTGGGGCAGACGATGCAGGATCAACCTTAAAGTACAAAGGACAAGGCACTGAGCAAATTAATTTCCCATTACATTTCAGGAGTTGCATAACTCTGTGACACTTACAGGGGTATTTATCAGCTGTGTCAACATGGTCTTTCTTTCATCAAATGAAACCTGTCTATTCCCTTCCAATAAAAACCATTATATGATTATATTAAAAAAACAAAACAAAACAAAACATAACAAAACACATCAGCAAGWGTACTGGTTATTCTTGCTAGAAAATTGACCAGCCTTTTTTAATTTTATGAAATGTAAGCATCTGCACACTTCAATCATAGCATTTTAAGAAACGTATGTTATTTAAGCTCAACTTACCAAGAATTTTATAACACTAGGTTAAGAACAGCTAAGAGTATGTCATTCAAACTGTRGCACACACCAAACAACTTATTTTCTTCCCTAGCAGAATGCAGCATGCATCCCTCCTTATTACAAAATTTATATTCATAACATAAATTTACACACTGTGTTAATAAAAAAACATATGCATGCCAGCTCAAGGACAACAGCAAAGCAGCCATATAATGATGCACCCATATTTCAAAATTCTGATCACACTTTGACAGAACCAAGGAACACGGAAWAAGAAACCAGAATGCTCATGTGGAAGATGTTTCTTAGTCAAAGGAGGCTGTAATCTGTGAACACTTTACTAAATGACTGCTAACATCTAGAGTCAAATTGACTCAAATACTACCTTGTCTTTAAGCTTAAGCAAAGTATGCAGCTCCATTTATGTTTAATGATCCACCATACTTCAGCAGAGAAGCTACAAATTAAGGATGTATTGTATTACACGCATATAGCCTGGTTTGTTCCTATTAGGCAAGCACTAAAAACTAAACTMTTCAAGCTCCCTGTATTTCTGCAGGTTCATACCAGGACTTTACTCTCTCAGGGAGCACATGCTGCAGTAATTCTGTAGCCATAAAACGAGTCTTCCTGTGTTCATTTATTATTCCCAAGAAAACATCGGTGCYTGTAAATGCACTATAATCGGTCAGGGATACAAAAACAGCTCTCATAGCCTTCGTTCTACTTCTTGCCTATCAACAAATTCCAGATAAAAATACAATTGCCTCAAATATAAGCTATCCTTCAGGTCCAGAAAGAAACTGGGACAAGAGCTGGCAAGCCCTCAACTCTGCAAAAGCCGGCTATGGGGGGGCTTACCAGACTCCCTCTGCACTCCCCACCTACTGACTGCAAGAAATCACACTGAAATATGTCCACATGAGATCATTCGGGGAGAGGGGGGGGGCCGGGAACGACACATTATTATCTTCCCCTGCAAAAATGTTTCAGAGCCACCTGCCATGTGGTGCAATCCCCGACGCATTCCAAAGACAAGACTGCGGCTTCCCGGCAGCACCGCGCGTAAACCCGGGAGGAAAAATGCCTCTTGCAGGAGGCTGGTGAAAAGCTGGGGGAGCGGAACCSCCGGGGGACAGGAGGCAAGCTCCGCTCGCCGCGGTGCCCGCCCGGCACGGATCCCGCCGCGGGTCCCTGCAGGGCACAGGGGGCCGAGAGGCGGGGCAGCGACCTAAYGCGACCTCCCCCGCACAGCCCCGTCCCCTCCCAGCACTCACCAGACAGAGCCGTAGGCCCCGGAGCCGACGGGGGAGAGGTTCTGGTAGCGCTCGGGCACCTCCCACACCGTCTTGTTCAGCTCCTGCCGGTAGAACTTGGGCCGCTCCTGAGACATCTCGGTTGCGGAGCCCGCCCCGCCCGGCCCGGCGGGAGGGGGAGGCTCTGCCCGCGGCTGCAACAGCACCGCCGCCGCCGCCACTACCTCCTTCTTCTTCTCCTCCTCCTGCAGCAGCAGCAGCGACTTCTTCCTTCCTTCCTTCCTTCCTTCTTTCGCTCCCTCCCCTCAGCGCTCCCGGGCGGGGGCAGCCCCGCAGCAGCGACGCCCCCGCGGCCGCCGCCGGCCCCTCACGCCCCGCCCCGCCCCGCGCCGCCGCTGCCCCCCCTCCCACAGGCGCGGGGGGCGAGGCCGAGCGCAGCCCTGTCACCGCCTTCCCCCGGCGCTCTCCCTCCCTCTCTCCCTCCCCGGGCTGTGCCACGAGGGGCGGGATGGCCCCGTGAGGTGCGGCCGGCGGTCGTGCGGCCAGCGGCGAGCGAGGCTGGAGCGCCGGCGTGCGGGGCGGRGACACGCTCCCGCCGCAGGTGGGACGGCGCAGGCGACACCGCAGCCACCGCCTCCGMCCCTCACGCCCCGCCCCTCACGGCACAGCCCTGGCGGTGGACCCGACCACACCGGTCCCGTGCACCCCGTACAGCGCAGGCGGTTCCGGGCGCGGACAGCGGGCACCGGCGCCGCTGTCTCCTCACAGCCCGAACGCGGAGCCCGCTCCCCGCGGGCGGCACAGCCCGGCGGCTCCTCAGGGCCGCACTCGCGAGAGCTCCGCGCCGCGGGCACAGATGCCCCAATATGGAGCCCGCGTCGCGGCGTCTCGCGAGAGCAGCGCTGAGGGCGGCCCGCCTTCCCCTCAGCGAGCGCTGCCCTTCTCCTTGGGCTGTTCTAAAAGTGAAGAGAAAAGGGAAATAGATAAGAAAGCTTAGCTAGGGCAGCACAGCCTGCCAGAGTGTATCTCAGCCCCAGTGCTCCTGAAGCCTTGCAGGCTGGTATGAATTGTTCCTGTAAACTTGTCAAGCCATGAGGGATGGGAAGAGCTAAACTCGCTCTGCACAGTTTTCACGGTGTCCTGATCTTTCTCTGTGTATTTGGACAATAAGCTATTTCTCAATACTTCTCAAAAGGCCTTCCAATATCAAAGATACAGATGTGTTTGCTTTCAAGTGCCTGCATAAGACTCAAGTCATTAAGTGCTGCAGGTTAAGCTAATTTTGGAATGGAACCTGTGGTGTCTTCACTAGGTAGCAAGTACAGAATATCACAGCCAATAAGCAGTGTTAAGGATTTGTGTTTAAGGCCACRTACCTTTCAATCTCAAGCTTTAGAAATAAATTATTAGGAATACTGTGCAAGATAGATACATTATGAATGGGTTATGGAAGCTTGCTTTTAAAACATTTGGCTTCTTGCTCTACACAGTGGCAACCTGTCCTGCGGTGCTGCGAGTCATTGAAGCCCATAGGAGCAAAAAGTTTAAAGTTGGCATTGCTTGCATCTATGAAGTAACTACTTGGTGTATTAGGGTTTTTAACGCCTTTAATTTGCAACCCCTTTCGCTTCCTGTTACTTTTGCTTGTTGTGTGACTTTACCTTGAAAAGAGGCAGCTGTGCTCAAGGATGTCAGACACACCTTGCTCTCTCTGCTTTGGAGTGACTGGGGCATGTGTATGTGTACAAGACAGAAATACAATGCTGGAGTCCTTGTTGTGGTATCAGAAGAAACAGGTCTCAGTGATCTTAGTTTTGTTTCTTTGTTTTAGTTTTGTTTGACTATGAATATCCGTTTTCATTCTGGATCTCTTTTTGGATCCAGCGTGGACTCTCAATGGTTATGGCTGTGTCTACTCTACACAGTCCTCCTAAGAAAGTAAACACAGAATCTCTGATTCATCATTTATTTGGGCTTTGTTTCAGTGTATCCTGAAACTTAAACTTGTTTTGAGACCRTGACAGGGCTAGAGACTCAACACTGGCTATGGGTGAGGTTCTCCAAGGTGTGGTGAGCTAATCTATCAACTTGCTGCTGCCAGAAGGGACAGGACCATACAGGGAAAGGAAAGCAGGGGAGCCAGCATTCTCTCTTTCTGTATAAGCTCTTTCATCAGCTTAGCTGTGTGTTWCTGCAGAAAATATGGGTCTGGTCCAACTTATGCTGCTGTAAGTAATTTTCTGGTGATAAGTGCAGGCAAACAGAGCTTTAGTTTGAGTTGCTATTGGCTATTCGAATTTTCAGTAACTGTGAAGACTTGTCAGCAAGGTTACTTTCTGTAACAGTGAGATCTTCTAGATTGTGCAAAAGCCTTCTGTTCCACCACTGTCTTTTTATATCTTAAAAAATTTAAGGAGGAGACTGGATGAAATTCTGGAGTCAGAGAAACAAAATCACTTGATGGTAAGGGTTGAATTGTGTATTATTATGACCTGTGATGTACAGTTAAGAGTCTGTCCACCCAAAAATACCTGATGGAATAAAATAGGTTTTGCCTAGAGTTCAAAGGGAGAATTTCTCTAAAATTAATGGAATCTTTATAATAATACTTGGTGTTTAATAAGAAAATCCCTTTTATTTCTTCTTCCAGCTCATTGTTTGAGAAAAATGTCTGCCGTGCTCCTTCATAATCTTTTCCCTGTTTCTTTTCACTTCCCTATCTTGTGTGTTTTCTCTGTTCCCCATTTTGCATCCACTTGTCAGAACAGCCACCCTTGACAATGAAATTATGGAGAGGGACACTGCTCTATAATATGAATTTGAATGTTATGTGAGTCCCCACGGTCACCATTCACAGTTCAGGGCTGCCAGAAGTCTCACATGTATTTGGTTTGTGCATAGAAAATCACCAGCATTRCCAGAGAATTAAAAAGGGGAAGAAAGAGCCCTGGGCTGTGGGGTTAACCAGAATTTAGCTGCTGGAAATTCTGATTCAAACACATACATAGGAAATAAATCATGTAGGTCAAGTCCTGATTTAACCCACTTATTAAATAACRTAGTACAGGAAACATTTGACTGGTTTTGGGGAGGTGGGATAGGTTTGTTTGTTTTTGCTTCCCAGATGCAATGTTTGTYTGATTTTCTTCTAGGTCAGAACAGGAGGAATCAAAATACCATCCCGTATTTTTCTGCAGTGTTAATTAGGTCAAGTAATTGATGTATCCAGCGCTCTGGGCTTCTCCAGTGACAGGCTATCGTGTGAACAGCACACAGAGTGTTTGTGATTCATYCCAGCGGAATGCAAAGGCACAGAGGTGCTTACCTAGGGCTGATGTTGTGTGCCAGCTCTGTGGCAGGATAACACCTAYGTAGGTGCCTGCAGAGAGCAAACCATTGTAGAGTCGCATGAGGTCACACAAAAACCCTGCACAGACAGAGGCTCTAAAAGGAAATGCTTATCTGGTTCTTTTCAACTTCTTCTAGGAAAGGTTTAGAAAGGTCGCCCTCAGGATCATCCTGTCCTGAAGTAGCTGTTTTCATACTGGTTCAAAGATTGGATCTTGAGGGATCTAAGTGTTGGGGTATTTCAGATTCCTCAAGGTAAGCAGGGAGGACAAAACCACTCTAGCTTCCCTTTTGTATATCATGGTTTTAATAATCTATGTCTACGTGTGTTTCTGTTCTCTCTAATGTCATCAGGTTATGTGAAAGCTTTAAGTTTGGAAGTTCCTTATGTCATTAGCAATTTATTTGTATATTTACATGAAAACAACTTTTCTGTAATCAGATGTTACATAGTATAATTTCAAGGACAGGGCACTACTCRAAATATAAAGTAATAGCATTTTCCCATAAACAAAATAGCATGGTCTTTAAAATCCACCWTGCAAAATCAGTTCTGTTAGATACTCACAGTCATAACCATCCCACTAACTGAACTAATTGTTCTGGCCTAACTGAACAAYTGTTCTGGTTCTTTGTCTAATTTCTAATTAGCAAGAGCCCGTTATATAGAACATAGAACAGTGTTGGCTTTTGCCACTAACTGGCCTGGCTTTATCAGGTTCTGACTGGAATTTTCATAAAGGTTATCAGGTTTTCAGCAGCAAAATTTTACTTAAAAACAGTCACCAAGGATAGCCAATTTATTTGATTTTAGAAACAGATTCTTACTTTCTGAGGCTCTTAGGAGTTTGGCTGACCAGCTTGCTTTTGCCAGATATAAATGACTTCCTTTCTGCTTTCTGCTGTTTGATGACAGATGTTGTATTTGAGACTTCATATGTGGGTGAGGTTTATTTTGTACCATGAAATGTTTCTGCAGGAGTTACAGGTTTGCTACATTGCTGCTTCGAAATACTGGCAAAATGTCCTATCTTTTTCGTGGTGMTGTAATGGCTGCTCTGGACAAGCATAAAAAGTTAAATGAGGTAGAATCTAGTGCAGAACAGTTTGCTGAAGTCTAGCTGAACAGCAGAAGGTGGAATATTTGGTTCACCATTTAAGCCTTCATGTTGTTAAATTATCCTGTCAGTAACTTAGATGTTGTCATGGAGTTGAGGAAATGGGGCTGGGCAGATCCTCCTTTGAATTCTCCATTTTTTCACAAGCCTTTTTGTAATGGATTGATAATCCAATTTGTTGCTTTGAGTCCTGTGTTCCTSTTTGGGCAAAAACATCTTTGTGTGCAAGCTGGAAAGGCATCCTGCTGAATTTTGAGGCASGGAATGACCTTGTTGTTGTTTCCATTTCTCTGACAGAGTGAGGACCCTGCCAGGGCAGAGCAAAAGCTCCAAGCTTTTAATTTCCAGAGGTTACTGCACCAGCTCTCCCTGGGGCTGATGGGGGAAGTGAAGGACAGAGATAGCTCGATTTCCTGAAGAACTAAAGTTTATGCACATAGATAGATTAGCACACACACTATTTTTCTGTCAGTATTCTGCAATAATTTTTAAGCTCRGGGGCTGTCTCAACAAAGTTTGAACAGGGCAGGTTGGAAGTTCCAGGAAAAACCATTGTTCTGAGTAAAATATTCCAGTAGTTGCCCCACCTAGGGGAAGAACCCTGTCTTGGCTAATCATCCTATGCTGAGCTCCTACACCAGAAAGAGGCAAGAATGAAGAGAAAAACCTCTCCAAATCTGCAGGAAGGCAGGTTCTTGAGTTCAGCTGCTCATGAAACAACTCTCTTACCTTGACATATTGTACATCATTGTCCATTGGTAGGTTATTGACCTTTCAAACTCTCTCCCCAACAGAAAAAACAAAGAATGTACAGTAAATATTCACCAATCTCCCTTTAATGCAGGTGATGGGAGCAGCCCCCAGACARGAGTGACTGGTTCTCCAGGGCACCATTTGAGTTGAGGCTGAGCTGGGAATGCAGTGGGGACCCACAGCAGCTCAGGGATGTCACCTTCAGCAGTCCCTGTGAGCTCAGTTCCTCGACAGCTGGGGATTTGGACTGTCCTTTGCTCCCAGGCCAGCATGGCCCTCTCACTGCTCAGATGGTGTTGCCTTCTTATGGGAACTGCACTTGTCCACCTTGACAGTCTGGCCACCCTTGGCTAAGAGTTATATCCAGATAAGAACTGTGCTTTTGAAGAAGAAGAAATACTTTTTTCTCTGCAAAAAAAACTCTGACAACAAAGTTCTGCATGAAAAGCCAATGTCAGAGATCTCATGCTCAGCCCAGAGTAAAACAGAGCCAAACTCTTTCCAGCAGCATGCTACTCCACCCCTTCAATTGGATTTCCAGGACCCAGGCTGGAGAAGGAGATGGAAGTTTAACAGCAATCCCTGAAGGACAATTGTTGGTAGATTCAGATTTCGGTAAAGAGGAGAAAGGTACAGTTAAGCAACAGTYCTGATGACTCTTTATCAGCCATTGAGCCTATTTTTATTCTTTCTATTCCAGAGTTCTTAAAATAGACAGCCTGACTAATGCCTCCAAAGTTCTGTTGTTCTAAACAAAAAGCAACACTTGTTTATTTCATGCATTTTCAAATAGACATGCTGACCAGCAATGCCAAAAGCATAGAAATTTTGATGTATAGTTCCTAGTTTTGTACCTAATTCTAACAAATTATTTGGACTTGTTTTTTTAAAAATTTGTAGAAATTTAAATATCCTAACTTAGCAAGCACTTCTTAAGTATTTATTGCTTTYCAGCAAGTAAAATCTGTATTTCAACAGATTATATGCAAGCAGTTTTATTCTTTTCATATGTATTTAGATTGATGTTAAGCCTCAAAGAAAACATTTTATTACTGCTCTTCATCACTATGCTGAAGCTGATATTGACTGCACCAGCATAACAGGGTGTCCCTCCATCATTTCTTCCTCAGTTCCTTTCTGTCCCACCAGAACTAAAGCCCAGTAAACAATCTAATATTTTTCTTCATCTTTTCGTCCTTCTGTTTTTGTACTGAAACAGTGGAGAATGGAGGAATGTATTCTGTTTATTCTGAAGAGGCAGGAAAATTGTAGATTTAGATGCAYTTAGCACTTGAGGGGAAAAAAATCAACTTAGTTATATTTTTTGTAGATCAGCCATGCAGTTTGATGCAGTAATATCAGTATRAAAATGTGACCTAGGTTTCTGCTGAAAGCAGAAGCATTTAATTATACCAGCAATACCCATCACAAGGCTTCACCCTCTCCTGTCTCAAGGATTCTCTCCTGGCACAAACTGCCTTGTGTGAAGAACTGCAGGTGAATTATTTTTGATGGATGACCAGACTTGTGTGTACGTACAATTCAGACCCTATTTTAGGGCAAAGCTTGAATTCAAATGATGGATCCTTTGTGTACTGATCCTGTGCTCCGGGCTACATCTGTTAACCTGTGAACAGCTCTAAGTTTTGCTGCTGGGCATTATGGTTTCTGGGTGTACAGTAACAGCAAAGTGACTCCTCTGAATTCTGTTCCTCCTGGCCACTGAATTGTAGCCATGATGTGATGGTTAATTAAAATATTAATATTAGTATTAAATTATCTGTAATATTCTCCAYTGGGTTCTTCTAATATTATTTTCATTTTTTGTCATTTAAATTTTGATTGCTTCTGAACAGTTTCTAGATGGAAGCCACAGTACKGCAATGCAAAAACTGTAATGGTAAAGGATTTTAGTGAACGTTACTGTGTAKAGTTTCTTTCTGCAGAGGAAACTGAATCCTGGAACTTTTTGGACTGAAAGACAGGAAAAACTGAGAGCCTAAATGGTATTGAGTAATTCTCAAACCACATATGCTTCCCTACATTGTTCTGGACAGTGGCTTCAYGCCAAGCTTCTCTCAGCTCTGTTCAAAACGAGTAATGTAAAACCCATGAGAAGCATAGCCCTAATTTCCAGATTCTATTGGCTCTCCTCTCCTATGGCAGCCTTGATTTAAGATGAAATGGATTCCCAGCTGTTGACAATATCAAAGGTCTCCACTGAAAACTTAAGAGGTTTTTTTTTGGTCTTGCTCAGCAAAGTTCCAAATCTTCCTACCACAATGACTGCAGAGTTTAGCACCAGGGGACAAATCAGACGTCAGAATGTCAGCATGTAAATTACGGGTGTTCAGGTTGCAAAACAAATATCCTGCTGAGAGAAAGTCCARTCAGTCCTGATCTTTTTCCCTTACAGGTGTGCACTGCCCTAACATTGTTCCCACATACGGACACAAGGCTTCTGGATTCAGCCAAGCATAAATCCCTGGACACRGGCTGTGAAGTGACACAGCACCTGCTTTATAGCCAAGTATTAGTATACCTCTAAATAAACCCACAGAAGTCAGAGTTTAAAGGCCTATCTATAATTTTTGTTGGCAGCCAGATGTTCTCACTTGATGTTGTTGCAACAGCTACAGTTTTGTGCATTCAGCAATGTTCTAATGTTCTTCCCAGCTAGTGGGATGCCACGATGTTTTCCTGGCAGGACATGCTGCAGAAACCCAGGCTGCTCTCCCACTGCACTGAATTAGAGGATACAGATCCCCAGACAGGCACATTATCAATTGCTGATGGTGCAGTGTGCATTTTGTTGTGGTTTGGTTCCATATCCCTTGCSCTGCTGGAGTTTTATTCACATGCTGCTCTTGTGCAGAAATACATAGAGCAGCTGAGGTACCTTGGGCATTGTGCTGACAGTTGCAGAGCAATTCTTGGTGATGCAGTGCATCACTCTGCTCTGGGAAGCTCGAGGAAGGGTCAGATGAACCACTTAGGTAAGGGCATCGTATAGGGACATTTATTCTGCTTTGTAAATAGTGCCAGGTTGGTTTGTAACCAATCTACCTCCCTTTCCCCACTGGTTGAGGTAGATGGAAGGTACAAACTTCCTGATCCTCCTACTACATGCCCCCCTTACTGTGTACCCCCCCTGTATAACATATGATACATGATCATGAAAGTTAGCTCTAAGTCCACCCTGGGCAGAGAAGGTAATACTCATAACCCTCTTAAGTCTGTTACTCTTCCCAAAGTTCAGGAGTTTAGTATGACCTTGGCTGAGCAGAAGTCTGTGTCAATTAGTAACATTTTCTGAAATTTATGGTTTCTCCTTTTCTGCCTTATCTACAAGTCTCTGGCCCTATSTACAAGCAGATTCATACAATCTGTTTGTAAAGACACATTAATCTCATTCCTTTCAAGTTAAATAGTGCTGAACAAACTGTGGATAGTAGAACCTACAAAAGTTCCTAGGTGAATCTATAACTACCTTATACAAAGGTATTTATTCGATGCATGCAGCAAAATGCCTGAACAGCCCAATAACTACAAAGATTTTTTCGTGGTCCTTATTTAATAAATGATTTARTATTAAGAATCACTGAGTCTAATGGGCATTGCACTCCGCTCAGGGCACACGATTTGGATTCAGGCTACACGTGGATTCAGCGGAAAGCTTTGCGCACGGAGAGGTGGCTGCGGGAGGCCGGCGGGGACGAGTGCAGGTGCGGGAGGTGGCGGGTTCTGGAGATCAGCGGGTGCGGGTGCAGGTGCGGGAGATCAGCGGGTGCGGGCGGCCGGTGGACACCCCGAGCGGCCCCCGGCGGCGGGCGCCAAACGGAGCCCGCACCGCGCCCGC
>NW_026623925.1:64298-71231 GCF_030028575.1 Malurus melanocephalus | reverse complement strand
CCGGGAGGCGGTGGCTCCGCGCGTCCGAGGCGGCCGAGCCGCGCGTGCCCAGCCCGGCGGGCGCAGCGCAGGCGCCCGGGGCCGCCGGCAGTGGCGGCCATGGAGCGGAAAGGTGAGCGCGGCGCGGCCTCTATCGCCCCGAGGGGCCCCCGCCGGGCCCGCCGCCCTTCACGCTTCTCTCTCCTTCTCTCCCTCAGTGCTGGCGCTGCAGGCCCGGAAGAAGCGGACCAAAGCCAAGAAGGACAAGGCCCAGAGGAAGTAAGTGCGGCCGCGGCTCCCTTCAGGCGGCATCTCCCGCCGGCACCGCCGCCTCTTTGTTCCCCCCGGCCCTCCCCGCGGGGAAGGGGCTGTCGGGCCCGGCGGGGCGGAGGGCGCTCGGGGCCGGAGGAGCGTGCGAGCCCCTGGGGCTGGGCGGGTTTTTAACGTGAGTTAACCKAGGGCACGTTCCGGGCGCAGGCAGAGCGCAGCCGGCGCGTGGCCCGGGGCGGCGGTTTTGCCGCCCAGCTCTGGCCGGCGGCCGCTCGCCCGGTCCAGTGGCGGCTCCTTGGGCTGGACGGGGAACGGGAGGCTCTGCCTTCCCTGCTTCTCCCCAAACCCGGCTGTAGAGCTGCGGTCGTGCTTAGSGATGGAGCTCCGGGTGGCGGGCTGCCTTTGCACGCTCCCCTTGGCCGCGGGCTCTATCCCGGGGGGAGTTGTCAGCGTCGCCTCTCTGCACTACCCAGGGCACTTCAGTAACTGCCGGCTTTAGGAACCAGCTTCTCGACTTTTTCCCCTCTTGACTCTTCCCCCTCTTGCCTTTTTTTTTTTTTTTTTTTTTTTTTTTTTTTTTTCTTATTTTTTGCCGAAAGAATGCCGTGGTGTGTTGTTTACTTCGTTCTCTAACTTTGATGCTCTCGTGTGGCTTCTTTCCTACCGCAGGAATGCCACGAGTCTTTATGTGTGGGGAACTTTTGGAGGCAGATGTAAAAATTGGAAAAACCCRAGTAAATACTAAACAATGGCTTTCAGCAGGCTGCACTATGTACTGTGTTCAGTACTGCTTGTGGATTCCTTTCTAGAGAAAGGTGATGTAAATCGTAGAGCTGGTTCTGTGTACTCCATAAAATGCTGCTTATTTCTATAAAATCTGTGGTACCTCAGGGTRTTTTTTACTCGAAGGTGTCCAGGAACCAATGATTCTTAGTAAGTAAGGCTAAGGCTTTGGAGGTGGGAGTTGCGGTTTATTTTCWTTAGGCCTAGAGTAATGCTTTCTCAGTCACTTCCTCAGACTTATCACAGGGATTTAAAATATTTTTTCTTGTTGCCTCCAGCCAGGAGTCAGTGGTTTTGAGATGGGTCTCTTGAAGAGTGAGGAGCATTAACCAAAATATCTGGGAGATGTGYGTTATGGTTCCATGCTATTCCATACACGTTCCTGGTATTTCTTGAAGGTAGCATTAGGACAATTTTTGAAATGCTCTCTTCCTCCTCCTCTAATTTCTGTATAAATAATCCATTGTTCAATTCTATATATGCTACTTTTTTTCCCCTTTTCTAACTGCAGACCAGCAATCCTGACTCTGCCAACAGTGCAGCGGGGAAGACTGATTTCTGTGTTGATTTTGAGTGATTTGCTGCATGATAACTTTCAGAGCTGGCATGTTTGGGTTTTTTAATAAACCTTTTWTTTTAACCACATATACAGGACAGGTTGAATGCACTGCTGGTTTACTCTAACCTTGATTTGAGTGCAGAGCCATACTAATGCTGTGTTCATGCCTTACCCTACCTGCTTCAGCTCTGTTTTCTGGTACCATAGGTTTATTGGATTCTACCTCAGAAATTAAAGAAACTTGCATGTACTTTACACGTTATGCTGCGCAACTGAAAGAACCCAGTGTCAGCCTCCTACTTTAGGTACAGTTCCGCAACATTTATTCTATTTAAATACAAAGCTGCTCTAGTTAAATCTTCTAAAATAGGCTTAACTGGGTTGTTTCATGACTTCCCATAAAATCTATACTTGAAATGGAATGAGCTTTTAATATCTGATGTTCAGGATAGTTTAGATCTCATATGCGTTTTTTTTCTGTAATACAGTTTTTTTCTATACATGCGCAGTAAAAAGCATGAAACAATGATTTTAAAAGGTTGAGTTTAGTATTTTGAATTATTATGAATAAGTATTAAAATGCAGAGAATATTCTGAAGGGATTTAAAATAATTCAAAATCTTTCATTTTAGAAATGAACTACACCTGTTCTAAGTTCACCTATCAACCCAATCTGGTTAGAAACAGAACTAAAGAAACCACTGGAAGGATTAAAAGAAACTGGAAAACTACTTATCTTTTTCATCATTCAATGGTTATATTGCTGCACGTTAGGTTCAGACAAAAGCAGCCTAAAGTTATTAATTATAGAAACACCTTGTAAATAGTAATTGTGGTTCTGTGTATAAGCTTTTTCWTATGAAGGTTAGCCACATTCTTCAAATTCAGGATGTTCCTATTTCTTTCCATCCTTCCTGTCTTGAAAGTTTTATTTGATATCAGTGAAGTGCTTTTATCCTAACACTCTTCTGTAGAAAAAGAGCAGATWCAGTCTCTTGGAATTCTGAAGGTGAGATACCTGTGTTTTCCCAAGCCAGTAAAACTACCCCAGATCTTTTGGTAATCTGGAAGATTCACTAAACCAGCYGTCTCAAATGTTTGCTCAGGAAGCTTCTACTTGCCTCTCCTGCTTGCTGGTTCCATTTCTGCTGCTGTCAAGTTGGAAGAATATCGTGGCTATGCACCTTTGTTCAGGTCCCATTTCTGTGAGAACTGAGGGGCAGGGCAGGGACAGTGACAGCTGAATGCCCCGGAGGGACAAAATGCAAGCTCAGATCCAGTAGATCCTGAATTCTAATATTGACTGTCAGTGGTTGCTTTGTGGCCTTGAGTGTAGCATTGATTTCAGTTTCTTAATTTCACTGTTCTTCATCAAGAAGGCAAGGAATTAGAATGAATTTTTTTTAATATAAATGATTTTCACAAAATGAGAGGCCTCTCCCTTAGTGTTAAGAATGTCAGGAGATCCACATGTCAACAGTAGTTGCTAATGCAACACAGGGAATTTGGTACTTGGGTTACTGAACAATTTGTGTTGCTGCCCAAAGGTATCTTTCCTGAAAGCTATCTGGGGAAAAATGTGATGTATTAATTTTTTAATTTCTTGAGGTRTGAACATCTTGGGTGCTAACAGTCAGTTGATTCCCAAAAGCACTCAAAAAACCTGCCTTTAAAAAAAGAGACTGTCAGCTTCCAAGGTTTTTTTCATACCAGAGCTTTAGTAACTTTGAGTGTGAACTCTTCAGACAGCAGTGTCTGGTGAGGTGCATTCAGGTAGTTGGTTTTGCCCATTTTTGACAAGACCTTTGCAGTTCTTTGAAGCAGTTACTGTGTCTTTGAATTCAGCATGGGTGGACAGATGTGTTGGATGTAATACTAGCCCTGGTCCTGGGGAAGGTGTGGGAAACACACAATGATTTCCTGGGAACACTTCTTTTACTCGTTTTCCTTGTGTTCCATGGAATTGTAAATGTAATTCTCTGTGTGCTGGTGTTTCATGAGCTTTSCTGGATGGGGTTGTGCCAGGAGGAAGATGTGATGGGTGTGCCAACAGTGCAGCCTTTCATCCCTGCTCTGTGCTCTGCAGGTGTCCATGCTGGGAATGTTGTAATGCCTTGGTGCAGCAAGGTGCTGTCTGTTGAGGAAGCAGGGCAGGCTAACAGGAGATCATCAGCTGGAATTTTTTTTTTTTTTTCAAGACCCCAAGTGCTGTTTGGATGGGAATGCTGCTTTGAGTTGGCTCTTGTTCAGAAGTGATGCTCAAGTATGGCATCTCCCTGCTTGAATTTGAAAGAGATTCATATTCATGGAATCACTGAGGTTGGAAAAGCTCCCCAGRATCATCRAGTCCAACCTGTGACCACTTTCCCTCATCAAACAGACCAGGGCACTCAGTGCCACATCCAGGTGTTTCTTGGACACCTCCAGGGATGGTGACTCCACTCCCTAGGCACCCCTTTCCAGTGTTTAAAAACCCTTTCAGTGGAGAAATTCCTCTAGAGAATTTCTTCTTCATTTCACATTCTSTAGGGCTGCTGCACTGTATGAACAAAAGCCTAATACACAAGGAAAATCTGGTATTTACTTCAGAGCTGTGCTTCTGTTTGAAAATACAAGCTTGTGTTTGAACTAAAATACAAATATACTGATGTCTCTGGTAATTTATAATGGAATTGGGTACTTGTGACTGTTAGAGCATAACTGCTAGTAAAATACTGTGGGTTTTTTCCTGTCTGTGTTTTATGTTTCAAAGCCTTAGAAGTGCAAAATGTTTTCTTTGTCCTAGGAGAAAATTACTCCTTTAGTTACTACTGAGATTAAGAGCCAGAGTTTAAAAAGTAGTCTAAAACAGCCATCCAGCTTTAAAGCAGTTAAAGAAACAGGCAAGAAATTGAACAAAAAGTTCTGTATTACWGCTTATTTCTCTGAAATGAAGAAAATAAGTGTATTACATAGAACTGGGCTACAGGTCTATATAATGTATAGGTGGTGGGTATTTCAGTGGCAGGCCCAAATGATGATACTGTTTCATCAAATTCATGTATTCAAATATTTTTTATATTTCAGGAAAAGTTGGCCTATTCATTTACAAAACCCCTAGTTCTGTTGTAAGAGGCATTTAACCAATGGTGCTTCAAAGCAGAACATTTTATTACTGTAAGGACAAATATCTGCAAAAGTAGTGGCAGCCATTGGGTATGTGGCTTGTTCTGAAAAATGTGCATGGTCTGAATTTCTTTCTGCTAATTCTTCCTGCACTGGTGACTTTAATAGTTTCTTACAGGCTTTACTGAGTGGGAGATATTTTTTCACAGGGCTTTCAATWGCTCCTCTGTCTCCTTCTACTCTTGCAGGGAGGCAGTGACAGAGCTAAGTTAATAACCTTGCTTTCTCCCCATTTCTTCTCAAATGCCTGCAATATTCATTATTTTCAAGAAGCTGTTTTATCATTACCTGAAAATTTCTGGCAAGACTCTTTGACATGCAGTGAAGCCTCACTTCTTTCTTTTTCCTCTCTAAAATTACTATGAAGAGAGATAAAGTTGGTGAGTTTTCCATCTGTGCAGTCTGGGAAGCAGAAAATTCTTAACAGCATCTGAGAGTTTCCAGTTTGTTATTGTATGTTTTGCTTGTATCACTTCTGTCTTGAGGAGCCCTGGAGTTCTGACAGATCTCTCAGGTTCTGCTTCAATTTATTCCAAGCTTTGCTTGGGATCAGGATCTTGGATTATGTTTTCCTTATTGTCTTTCATAATTGATGTCAGGTATATGTTTTTTGTAGKTATTTTGAACATAAGTTCAAGGTAGGGTCAGAATGCATTGCCCTCATGATTTTTTAATTSAAATACAGAAGCGATTTTCAGACCATGACAGGACACAACTGAAATCTGCTGGTTTCCATGGAGGTCCCTTGGTTTGTGCTAGCTGGAATAGCAGACAGTTCTACAGCTTGTAAAGTGCTCGTGTGGGGGAGTGGAGATGGGAAGCAAGGAACTTGATTGCCTGTTATTTGTGTTTTAGTACTGTTCTCATGTGAAAGCCAGTACTTGTCTTCAAACTGAGCTCCCACAGATCTACTCATCAAAATTATGTCTTGGTGCCTCTGAGGGCTGTTATTTAATAACTRAATGTTTGATCATCTTCAGTTTTCTTTTAAGTTCTTGACAGTGGTATTCCTGTAGCTCTGGGAAGAGTGCTATGTAGTATCAAGTGTTATGGATCTGCCCTGCTGGCAAAAATACCAATTCTTTATTCAGAAAAATAGGGATGCAACAGTGAATCAGTTGCAATAATCAGAAAATAATGTGGGTTGTAGGCTTGTAAGTTCCCCATCATCTATGATTTATAATGCCTCAAATCCCCTCAAAATAGTTGGAATTTCTTGAGCAGAAAGTCAACTGCATACAAGCAGGAAAACACTTTCATCATTTCAGACCTGAATTCATGCTGAAAGTTGTGTTAATCAGATCCCATATTCATTGAGTGTGAGGTTTGCCAGCAGATCTGCATGTGAACACGTTGAAGGCTGGCACCAGCACCACTCATCCTCTCTAGATGTGCCTTAACATGATCTGGAAATTGCAGGCACACCAAGAAATAGTAATGAGATGCAGCCTGCGAGCATTATTCCTTAAAGAGACATTGTCTTCATGCACAGATGTGAAAATGGGAGAGGGATTTTAAACCTTGCCTTTTCACCATGCCGTATGGAGCTTTTTTTTCTCAAATGAAAACACAGAATCCTTAAGTGAGATCTTGCTGTAGYGGATGTGGAGCCCAGGAAATCATTGGCTGGATGGTTGAGGTGGAARGAAGAGTGGTGGGGTGTGTTTGCTGTACCTTTATCTGTGGTGCCTACAGTGGGAGCTGGATTCGTCATTCGTCCTGCATTTACTGAATTGAGTTCTGCTCGGGGGCGTTTSGTGTCTGTAATTTGAGCTCACCAATAAGGGGTGACACTGTTTATAAAAACTCTGTTGCAGGCGGCTTAAAATTAGGAGAGCATTTCTCTTCAGTTTCCTGCAGATGGGCGTCATCTTTGCAAATATCAGGGGAGAGGCAAACTCAGAGAGAGAGGAATAAGGAGAGTATCTKTTTTTGTTAGTCTGTATTTAAGGATGATGGGTGTGACAAAAGTGATTTGGACTAAATGTAGGTTGCCTTCCCTGCTTAAGGGTGGAAGGAGTCTGCTTTTGTATCTCTTCAAGGCAAGTGAAAAGATAGCATGGACAGTGTTTCTACTGTTTTAGGGACAAGGAAGAATACATCTTTTCTGTTGAAAATAGATTTTTGAAGAAGTCACTCTTAATGCTCTTGGAGAACCAAACACCTCCTTTTAAGTG
>NW_026623925.1:39894-64263 GCF_030028575.1 Malurus melanocephalus | reverse complement strand
TTTTTTTTTTTTTTTTGTGCGTGTGTGGCTTTTTTTAATGTAAGTTATGGGAACAGAGAGAACACATCCAAAGTTTGATGGTGAAATTGAGTGTGGAAACTTGGCTAGTAATTTATAGAGGGCACCCTTCTGATGCTGTTGGATCCACCTCACTGCCAATCCATAAGAACCCACGCTGTGTGGCTGAGATTTCTTAATCATGTATTACCTTACTTTTGGTGTGTGGACCAGATAAGTGATTCTGTTGAAAACTGGCAAGAGAATTCCACAGTGTTTTTCCAAATTAACACCTTCTGTAAAGAACAAGTGAGTGACTCAAACCTTAGTTCCTGCAAATAACTCCTTCCCATCCCTGCTGTGCATTGCAGGGGTTGGGTGATYTCTTCAGTGAACATGGAGCAAAATCTTGTCTACAGTGGAAAATTTTGAATGTTTTTAGCACCTCTTCTAATATGTAGAGTTTTGGCAAYGCTAAATTATTAAAAGGATATTCATACTTTTGTGAGTTTTGAAGGTGAAAATATTTCATATATATAACCAGATGAGGAAAATTCTTTAAACCCGTGTATCTTTCAGTAATAAAGTCCTCCCCAGSAGAGAAATCTCTACATTGTTACTTGCTCTGTCACGTTGTTGCTGACTTGTTTCCCCTATCACTTACATAAACCAGCAGGATAAACAGGCACAGGAAATGACTGGGAATTGTACATTGTTGGAGGATGATGTTAAGTGCCCGCTGCTGTGAAAAATACTCACTTCAAACTTTATAAAGAAGCTTTTACTCCTGCTTGTTTTGTCATTTTAAGCATAAAGGATAAGTTYTTCTTGTAACTCTGAGAGGTGTGGAATTACTTCAGAAAATTCATTTTTCCTTTGAACGCCCTTTCCCTGCTGCGTGATTGTGCTGGAATTCCTCTATCAAAAGGGTTGCTCTGTCGACAATTACCATGATCCTTGTCTTCATCCCAGCTTTGAATCCACTGGGCTATTGAATAGGCAAATAAAACCGGCTGGTTCAGGAAGATGAAACAAAGTATCTGCCTGAATTCCTAATTTCATTAGAGGGAAGAAGAGACACGTAGACATCAAGAGGAGGGGATGGATCTTTATGCTCACCCCCCTGACATGACTGAATTTGCAGGAAGATCAGCTGAGAGCAAGCCCCAGCCTTGCTGCACGGCCCTTCACCTGCAATGCAGTGCTGGGCAGCTGCAGCTGGGTGCTGGAGGCAAATCCCTCTTCTCCTTCACTCTTGCACAAAGCTTTGCTGCATTTGAGGAGATCCAGCCCCTCTGCCTGCTGCTGATGTCCCCCTGCTTCCCCAACACTGTGCTGTCTGGTTTTTGATGGCTTTTTCGAAAACTATTGGGCTGTCTTCAGGAATATCTTTATCCATGGGAGGCCGTGCTTCTTGCAGGTAGGTGCCCCTCTCTGATTTTGTCTTGTGAATTTGCAGTTCTTCAGAGAATAAGGACTTTTGGGAGGGTCTCTCTAGATGTGGGTTCACATGAATTCCATAGAAAACCCAGCATTTTGCCTCTGCTTTGCTGTTCCACATTGTTTTTCTTAAGTAAAATATTGCTATATAGTTGTAGAGAGACCCTGCAGATCCAGTTCATTCTGATGATTAATTAGCACAATGAGAGAGCAAAAGGGAAAGGTGATCACGGTGTTCTTCTGTAGATCAGAGGTGGCTATAAAAAAGAACTACCCTAGAACACTTGTTTTTAATGTGTAAACAATCATTTACTATAGGATTTTTGTATACTTTATCTGCATTTTGCAATTTTGCCAACAGCTGTTTTAGCTGTCATCTTTAAACACTGGGTATGGATTTTTCTGCTGTCTTTAACAGCCTTTTGTGCCTTTTAGAGTACTGTCTTTGTGAGCAAAGCAGACAGATGAGGCTTGTGCTGTTGTAGATCAGTTTTTTTTATTAATACATATTCTGCACTGATTAATTCTCTCTTAATCTGTATCTTCGGCTGGCATGGTCATTTCAAGGGAAGAACACGATGGGCTGTAAATGATGGGTTGTAATAACATCAAACAGATTTTCACAGGAAGGCAAAGGAATGAGATGTATTTTGGAGGTGATTTCATAAAGGAAATAGAAATGTGTGTGACCTGAATACGGCTTTCTTACATTAGCTGGTATCACAGAGTATAATGTAGAAGTGAAATGCTTTTGGATCCCCATGAAAGRCTCAGCTGCAGACTCCAGGGTGTGTCGTGTGTGAGACTGCCAGCAGCAGGATTCGTCAGCCCCTTAGGAGGGGCACAGAAAGCTTCCAGGAGAATGGGTTTCAGTGCTTCCAGTAACTTCTTCCTCGATGCATGAAATTGCTATTATTGAGAAGCACTGGGACTGCAGCGTGGCGTGATGTGTCTGTCTGCATCGCTGCCACTTAAGGGGAATTTTCTTTTGAGTCCTTTTTAATCCCCTACATCCTGTGCAGTTAAAAAAGTGAAAATCCTGAAACAGCACTGGGGGGAATTACTCTTTACTATTCACGCTATGTGTGTGGCTTCTGGCTTAAAATCTTTCTTGTTCTCTTTACCCTGTCTGTAGGATTTGTTGTCTCTGAGCATCTAATCTCCCCTTCAGCCATTCTGTCCATGGCCATTTCTTGCCTTTGCTGCCTACTCTTAATTTGGGGGTAATGTGTCACTTTATTTGTAGCACAGTTGTCCCCAAAAGAATGCAGCAATTTTAAAGATGYATTTTGACCTTTAAGACTTTCTGCACCCCCTACTGCAGGTTTCCTTCTTCTTACCCCTGACTTATAATTCAGTGACTAAAAAGTCTTAATTACTGAATATCTCAGGGCTGGATCAAGTGACGAGGTTGTTAATGAAAGTCTCATTGGCTTGGCAGTCTTTGGTTTATGGTTAGAGACCACTAAGCTTTAAAAATTAAAAAAAAAAATTAAATTTTAATTTAAAAAGTCAGCAGGACTTACAATAGACTGGAATTAAATGTCTGGTGATGGGTTGTGCCTGGAATGACCTTTGTGGCTTTTTCTTGCTTAAATGAACTTTGGTTGTGGGTTTTAAGTGGCTACAAATTTGGTCATCAGATTGAAACACAGTATTTCTCCCTTTTATGATGTTTAAGATGGCTGTGGTTTGAATGTGTTAGCAGTGTATTTAACGTGTGAATTCTCAGCAGAGTTCATGTGTAATAGGTCAATGCTGTGCATTTATTCTACTGTATAACTATTCTAAATGGAAATAATACCTTTTCCCAGTGGATTAAGATGAGTTAGTACATSTCTGATATGATGAGCAGGACTCCAGCTCAGGTCCAAGTTGTGAAACTGCAKCTGAGGGCCTGCATATGCTGGTGGMATATCCAGTGGGTGGGCAGTTCCTCCTTCTTGCAGCARAATGAGCTGAATTTCAAAGAGGCTCCCGTGTTATCTGCTACTTCCCTGCAACAATAGTTTCAATACAAGAAACTTCCTCTAATTCATGCCTGGGAACTCATTGTAAAGACTGTTATCTTGTGTTTGTGCAATTGCTGTAATGAAGTTTGCTGCCCACCTCTTTGGACAACTCCAGCTTTTTCTAAKATCTCATGCTTGTAAGGAAAGAAAACTTCATGTTGATATCTCACAGTACTTTGCCTTCAGATCCTGCCAATGCAAATGGGCTATAAGCATTGTTTTCACTGTACATGAAAACATGTACAGTACATGTACAATTCACTTGCTTTGTATGGTACGATCTTGATTCTTTGTAGGCATTTAATGATTCCCTGTAATGCATTGTAAAGTAAATAAATTTCCTGATTTTAGTGTTATGCTTTCATGAGCTGACTGGCTGTGATCAGTGTGATGCCATGAAGGAGCTGGGACATGGGAGATGTTTTATTTGGGGAGCACAGCCTGAGCATGTGAGATCATTGAGGGGGCCTTTGCTGACATGGCCTTCACAAGCTTCAGGGTAGCACATTTGGTGAGAAATTAAACACCTGAAATGAACACTTTTATTTGTGAATGTGGGAGTGAAAAACCTCCACCACCTTAGTGCCTGATTCCAATGCCTCTGCAATCACAAGCTCTCAGGAGGGTTAGTGAACATCTGCTCTGAATCCTCCCACTCTCCATAGTTCAGACAACAGTAATAAACTTTGGRTCTTGACTGAAGAGATGAACTAAAAATGCAGCCTGCCCCTTTAGAGCAGGAGAAATAAATATCAAGATTAGGGGCTTTATAATTCAAAAGTGTTAGAAGCAGAAAGACTGTTAAATATTCATTTGACTTTGAATGTGAAAGGGACAAAGGGCCGCAAGTTCTAAAGCACTTGTTAACTTTTTTATCCAAGAGAGCAAAAACTAATTGATGTTAGTGTTTAAAATAAATTTCATCAACATTTAAATTTGCCAGTTTTGCATGGGATAACAAATAAAATATAAATCTGCTTTAGAAAAGTCCTCACTGAATGAAAGGCAGAGGAGGGGTTCAGAGGCTGATACTTTGGTGGGATCACTGTGTTTTTAACTCCCTATTTTGTCTGGACTTTTCTTGGTTCTGCTATAACAGTGGATCTAGGGCACTAAGGTGTATTTCTCACAAAAAAACTGTCTACTTTCATACTAGCTTAGGAATAGCAGCATTGAAATGTGAACAGCTTTTTTGAAGGCTGAATATTACATCTCCTCCATCATCAGCAATCCCTCGTGTGATGTGGAAGCTGCAGAGCTGAGGAGTAACRTGTGTGAGACATTCAGTGTGTTCTCTTCCAGACCCGACACCCAGCACCGGGGCCCTGCTGCTCATTCCGAGAGTGATATTCCAGAGCAAGAGGAGGAAATCCTGGGATCAGATGATGATGAGCAAGAGGATCCAAATGATTACTGTAAAGGTGAGCACTTGTCTGGTTAAGATGAAGGATTTTCAATGCAATCAAGGAATTCCCTTCATTTCCCATTTGCTATAGAAAAGGAAAATAGACTCCCTCTTACATTTAAGGATGTTTTGAAACYGCATGATGATAATAACGTTTTTTAAGCCAACATGAAATGGAGAAGGTGATCTCCAAGTTTCCCTCTGTTATCAGTCAAGATTTGAGTTGGAGAGCTTTTTAATGTGCAAGTTTAAAGCTGTTAACTTTTCCTCTGTGCCAGAGAGCTTTCAATACTGATAAAAACAAGCAGGCATTTAATTTTTTTTTTATTCTCATGGTAAAAAGGACATTTTCAAATCCTTTTTGTATTCTTCGGTTTTCTTTTGAAGATCTGATCATTATCTTGATATCCATTCTCCAGAAAGATYTGTTTCTGCAAATAGCCTCCCCTGYTTCTCTGARTRGAAACTAAATTTAGAGCAAATGAAAATGCCAAACACAATTTCTTCCCTTTGTTGTGTTTTCTTGCAGTTCAATTTTTGGCTTTCCTTGTTTTAACTTCTGTGTTGAAATCCTCCTGTATAATCAGTAGCTTGACGGATATGAAGGGTGCAGAGGAGACTTTCCTGTTTTCAGTGGCAGAGGGTCTTTCAGTCAGGAAAATTGCAAGAAAAATTGTTGGGATCTTGGGTGCAGTGCTCCATGGGGTCAGAGCATGCAGAAGCAATGCTGATATTTAACTGGAACACTGTTACCATCTCAACCTGTGCTTTCCAAGGTTGGTCAGGTAGCAGATTTCAGGTGTTTTTACTGAGGAGATATTTGGTGGTGCTGCAATGATTGTGGTTATTGTTCCATACACCTGTTCTCTGGCTCTTGTGTTTTTCCAGGGGGTTACCACCTGGTGAAAATAGGAGATCTCTTCAATGGCCGTTACCACGTGATTCGGAAACTTGGATGGGGTCACTTCTCCACCGTGTGGCTGGCTTGGGACATCCAGTAAGTGTTCCTGTTCCAGCTGTGTTCCTGGCAGGAATGCACAAACCTGAGCAGGAAACATCTTTTTACTTTCAGATAAAAACACAAAGCATTGGCTGTCCACATCCTAGCACAGAAATTTTGTCTGATATTGTGCGTGCAAATGTGTGGGAGGGAATTAACAGGAAAAAAAACATATCTGTGGRAAGAGCACTCTTGCTTTCAGGAGTCTCTGACCTATTATTCCATTTTTTGAGAAATTGCTAAAGTGAATCTTTTGTTAAAAAAGACTCAAAGACAGTCTTTGAGTGTTTAAACCTTATTTTTCCACGATGCATGAAATAAACTCTTCTTGCATGCAAAAGCATTGGGATAACCATTTGTTTGAGCATTAATAGTTTCCAATTTACTTGCCATGTGTGCACAGAGGGAGGAGATTTGTGGCAATGAAGGTGGTGAAGAGTGCAGAGCACTACACAGAAACAGCCCTGGATGAAATAAAGTTGCTGAAATCGGTGAGTGCCTGAGTTGGGTTCAATTTTCTGKTTTTTTCCCATTTTTAGGAGTTTGCATTTGTCTTGATATTTCCAATTCATCAAGAATTTCTGTAGGAACCAAACAGTGCAGTGGATCTGACTCAAAATAACATTTTTGTCTGCAGGTCCGCAACAGCGATCCAAATGATCCCAGCAAAGAGAGAGTTGTTCAGTTATTAGATGACTTCAAGATTTCAGGAGTGAATGGTTCTCGTATCCTTTTGTGGCATAAAAGCCAAGAATTGCAGAAATATGGGAGTTGCCTGGGCTGTTTGGCAAGCAATGCCCAGGCATCCCTTTCCCTAYCCAAGCAAACCTGCTCTGGAAGGATCTGCCTCAAAATTGCCTGCTGAGCTCRGATCCAAAGTGATGATTCAGTCTGGTGTCATTTGTGTCAGCACTGCTTGGCTGTGCTTTTCATGTCCTGCCACCAATTTGTGAATCAGGACTGAGTGGCTACGTCAGAGACACCTTCGAGGTAGGAGAGCCCTTCCACTTCAACCCCTCAATTTTGCAAGCAGCCAGTTAATAACCTGTAATTTCAGTCAAGCAGTACAGTGTGTTAGCTGAAAATAGCGAGTGGGCCATCTGTAACCTGAAAATAAACTTGATTTCTAGTTGTGGAAACATCTCACTTTGTAATTTATCGACATTGTTAGCATGTTTGAAGTGTATTGCTTTGACAGTGGCCTGTAGTTCTGGGAGCAGCCTTCTCATAGGCAATGATTTGTAGCCACAAATAATGGATCCTTAAAACTTGAAAGTTGGACTTTTGTACATGTTTTCACTTTTGTTATTGCAAATTTTATTTTGCTTCAATTTTTATTTGCTTTAATTTTATTTCAGTGGGAGTTGCTGGGCTGCTTGAAAGAATTGAGCCATAGATTATAAACAGTAGGCCCATCATGCATTTTCTCTAACTTTTTTCCTGAGTAAATGTTGATTTGATCTTGTATTTCTTTCACTCTTGTGAAATGTGTGCTTTCTGCCAGTGTAGATGAAAAGCAGCCTAATAAACTCAGAAGTTTTGGCTTCTAAAACAGGGGCAGTGTACTGAATATGTCACTGGAGTGACTATGGCTGTTGAAATCTTATAGCTAAAAAGCAGATCACATAAATATAGTTGAAATCCAGGCTTGTCAAAAGTTTGTTTTGCTGTTGAAGAAGCAAAGGAGGGCAAAGAAAGTGACTTAATTGTTCTGAAGAATACTTACGAAATGGAAATTTTATTATCTTTCCAGGTAATGTTGCTACAGAGAGATCTGGCATCGAGTTTTGCTTGGGGCAGAAGTGAAGGCTGTTCCAAAACATACAGTAAATACTAATGTACACTTGTGCAACTGCCTTCCACTGAAAGTAGGAGATTGCTGCTACTGCAGTGGCAGCATTGTGAAGCTCCATCCCTCTGTATTCTATTGTATTCTATTCTATTCTTCTATTCCTATTCTATTCCTATTTTATTCTTGTTTTTATTCCTATTTTATTCCTATTTTTGGCACTGCTCTGTAAGATAGGATGATGCTGTTGAGGAAAGCAGCTTTTCCAAGCTGTGTCAGAAGTATGAGGGTTCTTTAACATAAAGTACCCGGCTGGTATGGATTTCTGTTGATCCTCAGTCCTGGGAATTTGGGGCTCCTTGRGTCTGGATGTCCAGTTTTTTCCTTGATTCAGTTCCAGATATCTGTATGGTGTTTGAAGTTCTAGGGCATCATCTCCTGAAGTGGATCATCAAGTCCAATTATCAGGGTCTTCCGCTCCCTTGTGTCAAAAAAATCATCAAGCAGGTAAGTTACAGTTCTGATTGTACCCTTCCCCTTGACCCAGTTCAAATTCTTTCACTAATCTTTCTCAGATCTAAGGAAACAAAAGTTAAAAATCTGTGGTATCTCCCTCATGCAACAAAATACTCTTGAGTTAATATTTCCTTTCTCTACTGCAAGGTCTTCTGGKGCAGATAGTTATTTTCTGACACTTAAACCATGATGGGAGGCTGGCTTTGCTTTTAACCTCTTCTTATCCCAGTCATTCCTCATAAATTAAGTGTTTTTTAAAAGCTGTCACAATAAGCACAGAGCTTAATGATGGGAAGAGCAAGAGAAACTGGTTCTCCCTACTGGGTGGTTGCCTAAGAAGAAACACCTYTCCACATGGGAGGTGCAGGGGAGGAGGAAAGTGTGATTTTATTGGAGAGGATTAAAATCAGATTTTCATTTGTGSCAAGTAAAGTTATGCGGGTAAATAGAATATTTTCATATGGTAGCTAAAATTTGTATGCAAATCTGGTTTCTTTTTTTGTGGAACTGGGCAGTAACCACTGATCACATCAGCTCTAACCTGGAGGATTGTCAAGCACACAAACCCTCTCAGGTTCACTGGCCATCCTAGGCAATTTTGCATTTTCCCTTTGCTCTCAATTAGCTTGTCTAATGGTTCACTTCCTTCTCACTTGCCTGCAGGTTCTTCAGGGTCTGGATTATTTGCACACAAAATGTCGAATCATTCACACAGATATAAAGCCTGAGAACATCCTGCTCTGTGTGAATGACCAGTACATTCGTAGGCTGGCTGCAGAAGCAACAGAATGGCAGAGATCTGGGGCTCCCCCACCATCTGGCTCTGCAGGTGATTCTTTTTTCTTTTTTTTTTTTTTTTCCCCCTGAAAATTGGTGCTGTTTTCCCCACGTACCCCCAAATCATCACTGAGGAAAACTTACTGAGCATGATGGACCAATAATGCAAGTAACCTTTGAAAACTTGAGTGTAAATTGTGAAATGAGTCATTAATTTATGTTAGTATATATAAATATAATATAAATATGTATTTAGTAAATGATGACTTTTGTAATTCAGGGATAACTGGGAAGGCAGTTTGTGTAAGAGAARTGAAGGGAGGATAAATGCACRCTGGCACCTGATTTTAACAAAACCKTATCTGGTGTTTGAAAGTCAGTCTTATGAAGCATAATGTTGATGCACTCGACATTGAACTGGAGTGAAAATGTGGCAAAATACTTCTCCCATTTCCTTCAAAAGTTGATTACCTTYCATTGCATGGTGCTGGAAATGCATTTGATGAGAATTTCAACGAGATGATTTATCTGTTGTCAGTTTGCAGAAGCCTGAAAAACTGTAGGAGAAACAGCTTCCTTGACATGCAAACATCCCTAAAAATCTGGGGGCAAATTGTCTTTTATTCCTTGTGTTCCTCCTCAGAGTACCCATCTGTAGCAGTGTGCACTTTCCAAAATACACTGCAGTGGGTATTGGAAGGCTCTGTCAATCACAATCTTACAGCAACACTGAGCTGAACTGTTCATAGCATATCTTAGCTTAAGGGAGCTCCCTCAAGTTTGATATTTTAATGCTTTGATTTGCATTTTCATTTGGGTAGGRTGCATAATGCATGCAGTAAATGAAGCTACGTGACAGGAAGTTTAAGTCTTTGAAATCAGTCAAGCAAGTCTCCTGTCTGAAATTTGAATTATGCATTTGCTCATTTAATGTTTTTACCATTTTTTTTATTGTCATGTTTTTGTAGAGAAATGAGCCTTCAGTATCACATTTGCGGATATCATTAAAATATTGTTATCAAACCACATAGGGAAAAATGTACCTTAACAGCAGAATGCAGCTGTAGTTTTTGAATCTAGCCATACTGATWTATTGATCTTCCTTTCCTTTTCAGTGAGCACTGCACCACAGCCAAAACCAGTAAGTGTAATAACTTCCATCTGTAAGTATGCATCTGCTGATAGTATCTCCTGCATTGATGATGTTTCATCATCCACTCAGTGTTAAGAGAAAGCAATCACACATTAGAAGAGAAAGTGTGATTTGGATTTGGCATAGGCATCAGGTTCAATGCTGTCTTGGACTTTAAAATAGTATTAGCTCATTTATCACCAGAAGGAGTCCTTGTGGTGACCGCGAGGTCTGTTGTGAAAGTGATTATTTTGTGGAGTCTGAGATCCCTYACTTGGAGAATAATGTAGATTTTTCAGGTCAGGGCAAAAATGCACTGATAAGAGCCATGAACAAGTGRTTCAAAACCCAGAATAGCTGCTTTTCATCTGGAGAGGAGCTGTCTCCAGCATTTTCATCATAGACCGCTTCCTCAGCTCTAAGATAAATTAAACGTTGGTGCATTTTAGATTTACTGAAGTATAAAATGTTAAGTCCAATTCCTCTGCTACTTCTGTGTAGGCTGACAAAATGTCAAAGAACAAGAAAAAGAAGTTGAAAAAGAAGCAGAAACGACAGGCTGAGTTGTTGGAGAAGAGAATGCAAGAGATAGAGGAAATGGAGAAGGAAGCAAACCCTGGGCARACACAGGCTGAAGAGGAGGAAGAAACTCAGGCCCCTCTGGAAATGCTCATAAAAGTCAGTCCATCAGAGGAAAATGACAGCAAAAAGCCAGGTATGGATCTAAAGCATTGGTAGCATGGAATAGACAGTGTTGTGGGTATGAGGAGAGAGTACCATTGGAAGAGGTCATTTAACCTGTTTGCATTGGGTTCTGTCCTCCTGATGAGACTGGGAAATTTCCTGTTCCAAACTACTGTGTTCAGTTACATTTTGAGTACCCCCCACCTCTCACTGCTTCTTTGAACATTTCCCAGCTATTTATTAATCCATTTTCTGCTACATTCTCATTTTCCCCCTCTTCCAGCACAAGYCCTTGCCCAGGAGCAATCCAATGCCACGGAAAGCAGCGTGGAAAAATGCACRACAGAAATCAACTGCAACGGAGTGATCCCAATGACGGACTTGACAGACTGTGGGAACAAAGGGTCCGTGCGACTCGAGGATGACCTTCACAATGCCAATGACTGTGACAATCCCYCTCACACACAGAAGGCTGAGAACTTGCATAGCTGTAATTACACTCAGCACAACAGTGACTCGGAGAACAGGCCTCGAGAAGCAGTGTCGGACTCGTTTGTGCCCTCGGTGTCCGAGGATTCCATGGTGTGCCAGCCCACAGCTGGTGGAGAGCAGGCCTTCAGTGAGCAGGAGATCAATAATTTTCAGGAAAGCATCAGGACAGAGATCCCTTCAGAGGATGAGAATGAGAATAACAGCACAACAGACAACAAAGGTATAAGAGGAGCCTTGTAAGAAAGGGCTTCTTGATGGGGGGAGATTTCTTTACAGCACTTCATTGCATTGATAGAAATGTGCATTTTGTGGSCTGAAGTGATCAGAACCACTTGTTTGAGACCTTTCCTGCCAGGGGTAATTAAGATGGCAGTCATACTCCAAGATGTTTGCTGTTTGAAGCTTCCAGTTGTAAATGGACCTTAGTTTTGAATGCATAAATATTCCTACTTTTTAAAAACACCTATACAYTAGTTTTTCTGTGGAGGAACATTTYCTCCTTTCRATCAGGTGTCGCTTAAGTGACTTTCCTTAAGTCTACAGAATGTCACTTGCTGTTAAATTAAGGGATTGGTACTGTTCAGTGTGTTCTGACAGTTTYGTTCTTAATATGCAGCAAAGGTAACTTCTTTCAGTTACTCCAGATAGGTAAATGTTTCCTCTGAACTGAAAACTCAACCTGAAACAAAGCTTGTACAGTATAAGAAAAAAAAACAAAAAACCCAACCTCTTCAATGCTTTTATTTAAATAGGATTTGCTTCAGAGTGGAAAAAATGTGTCTTTTAGGTTTAGGAGAAAATTAAACATGAAACAATGTACAGCAATTTAAACACATTCCAAGTGTGTGTGTGTTAAAAATATGAATTGGTAAAACTGTCCATTTTTGCATCTTTGTCTCAATGTCAAGTGAGAAGGAGAAGGATGGTGAAACTACCATTTGTACTTGTTAAAAAAAGAAAGGTGTTCTAACATTTTCTTACTAGAGTATCACTGGGGGAGTTACATGGATGAAAAGTAGCAAAAGAAATTTAAATATTGCAAGTTGACCTGCACTTAGCTGGATGCTTCTGCTAGGTTACTGACATCTTTTGCTTCTCACAGCCCTCTCTCAAGTTTACAGCTTAGAGTTCTCCCAAATTCACAGCTTACAGCCTTCCCAAATTTTAGCTGTAGAGCTGCAGCTGGATGTCTTGTAGTGAGTTAATACTTTTACTCTCCATCCTGTCATTTGATTTTCCCAATATATCCTTTAGCTCTTGTAACTGTGATGCAGCAGTGAGTGGGGTCTATCAGAAAGATGCTCTAACATGGAGACTCTTCCTTCAAAGAAGGAARTCTTCAATTTAGGAAGTCTTAAGGGGGGTTGTGAGGCATTTTTTTTCTGGCAATGCCCTTATCTCAACAGATTTTTTTAAAATATGGACAGGCTGTGCAAAAAAATGCTGGGAAATAGTCACTCTTACGCATATGCTTATTTATCCTCCTCTTTATGACACCGGTTGGGCCTTAATGATATTGTTGATAGTGCAGGGTGATGCTCATTTTTATACCCAAGCATCAGGGAGGGARCAGTTCTGATCCATAAGAAAAACTTCCTGTCTGGGGAGAGGTTGATAGGATTTGGGTGACAGATGGTGACACTGCCTATGTAGCTTTAATCAGCTGTTGTACACATTGCCTCTAGGAAAATCAGCTGCTGGGAATTTCCTTCTTAATCCTCTTGAGCCCAAGAATGCAGATAAGCTCAAAGTGAAGATAGCTGACCTAGGAAACGCCTGCTGGGTGGTAAGTTTAGTCTTTTCACATTGACTGCAGGTTCAGTCAGTTTGCCAAGATGGAAAATAATCACAGACTCTTAGAGCTGGCTGTGAAAGWGAAAGCAGAGACTCAAAGAAAGAAATCATCCTCTAAATACAAGATTTCAGTCTGTGCTTTGGGTCCCTCACTGGTTTTTGATTATTTCTAATAGGCCTGTGAACCATGTCATGTACAGTGTGTAGAAATCTGCTGCTGTGAAACTTTTGAAGGAGTTTGTAGCACTTCTGGAGACTGAGAAAGTTGCAAACAATTGCTGTGATGTGCTGGTTCTGTAGCTTGTCAGACCATTTCAGAACATTCACGAGCACATGAAAGAGACTCACACAATAAAACTCCCAAGTTTTATTCTTTGATGGTTGCGCTGTGCTGCTTTCCAATGTCTGACATTTCAAATAGAAGAAATATCTCTTTTTACTTGGCTTCTAAAATGGCAAATTACTTCAGATGTTAGGGGAGAGATGAGTCTCAACTCTGAATTGCACATCAGGCTGGCAAGGTGATTTCTCACATTGATRTTAAATGCTTTAAGGTAGCTGGGCCATGGCCTATCTGCCAGGACTGAGTAAGAGATGCTGCAGAGTCTTCCTTTATTCTATATTTTTGTCTTACTTTGCTCTAAATTGCTGGACTGTTTCACTTGAGGAGTATCTCGTGTAGAGCATTTAAACAGCACTTGTAGGAATATAAGGAAATAGTTAATGAGCATGTATAAAATGCAAGTGAAATGTAATRGTGATGAGCTTTGATCTACTCTGGCCTTCCAGGTTGATCATTCTCCAATTCTAAGCAATTTAGTAAAACATTTCTTCTCTTTAGCACAAGCATTTCACTGAAGACATCCAGACAAGACAGTACCGGTCCCTGGAGGTGTTGATAGGCTCAGGGTACAACACCCCTGCTGACATCTGGAGCACAGCCTGCATGGTGAGTTCTGCCAGCTGGGAATGTTCCTCCTYTCTGCTCTGCCCTCTGAGCTGCTGAGGGACCAGCCAAGGCTGCCAAATACAAGTGTTCAGTCAACTTCCAGACATGCTGAATGATAGGTTTTCCACACCAGAGTTGTTTATCTTTTTTTCCCCATGTGTGACTTTCCTGTTGAAAGTTTTGTTGTCCAGCATCAGCAGATTTCAAGTATGATTGTATTTTGCCATCGTGCCTTCTGGAAAAACAAGACAACAATCCAATTCTGAACACAGTATCTTTTTATATTAAAAAAAGAAAGCCTTTCTGCTGCATCTAGCACTGTTTCACAAATGCCTTCAGTATAATTTCTAATTTTAAGCATCCTCTGCAGGTTTGGTGTTGATGTTTGATCTGAGTAATGCTGAGATGAGGCTGAAGCTGCCAAATGTAGAATATGGCAATGAAAAAAAAACAAAAACATACAAGCCAGTTATTGCATGTACCTCTTCAGTGTCTCCTTTCTGTGTTTTCTACAAGTCAAAGCTTTGTTTTTATCGTTTAARCTTGGAAAACAAGCTGGGATTGTGATGAACGTGGTAAAACAAAGTGCAGTAGGGTCATGTTTTCTGTGCAAAGCATGTGGCCAGAATTACACAGTGTGCCTGATTCAATTGTTTGGGATCAACAGTTCATAAAGAAAACTAAGAATACAAGAGGTCACAGGTAGTGTTCTGAGTGAATACATAAAGGGTGAATGTATTACAGAATTTAGGAGCRGTGAGTTGAAATGAATGCAGATGTTTTTCTCATTTAAAACAGGTTTTCGTGTCTACAGACATAAGTTCAGAGATTAACTGTTTGAAAAACATGTGAAATGTGAGGAGGGGAAGAACCTTTGTACAAAAAACCCCAAGCAAACCAAAACAAACTAAAAATAACCAACCCCAGAAAGTATAGTTTGTACACGATGTTATTTTTGCAAAATTCTGTTGAAGAAGAGGAAAGGCTAATCATGTGAAATACCTTAATTTTGTGGTTCCACACTGCTGGTCCTGCACCACAATTCCTCCTAGGTGTGCCTGTGATGTTTTCAATGCAGTTTTTAAAGTGTTGCAAAGTCACTGCACGTTTTAGGCTGCAATGGTGTATTTTAAATTACAGCTGTGTGCTGGAGTTTTGCAGGTTGTTCTTTCCCACTGCTTTGCCTCTGGCCCCCAAAGATTTGCAGAGTCAACCTGCAGCACATCTTACAGTGTTTTGAAGTGACTTAATGTGCTCRTTTCTGTTTGTTTAGGCCTTTGAGTTGGCAACAGGGGACTATTTGTTCGAGCCTCACTCTGGGGAAGATTACTCACGAGATGAAGGTCTGTTTGTCTAAGCTTTTCCCTTTTAAAATAGGACTTGAAATGCAGTGGTTGCCTCTTCAAAAAAAGCCTTCTCTTACAAGTTAACAACACAAAAGCTCCTTGCAAAAAGATTATTTACCCAAATCAGCAGCAACTGTGCTCAAGCCTGTGCAGTAAAACACTGTGCAACAAAATCCATATTCTTCTTCTGGTGTTTTGCATTCCTGTTGCTGCTGGATTCTCTACCTTGTGTCTCAAACTGTGCCTCAAATTGCCCATATTTGTTTTCCCCTTGCCCCTTATCTTTGTCGTTGCTTAGTGTAATCTGATTTCAGGTGGATCTCAAATTAATTTTTAAGGGATAATGTCTTTATTCTTATATCCCAGAGCGGGACACTGCAGCATAGAGATGTCTTGTGTGGCTRCATCTCATTTTTTAAAAAWTTATTTATKTTTACATGCAGATCATATTGCATTGATCATAGAACTTCTGGGGAAAATACCTCGCAAGCTCATTTTGGCAGGAAAATATTCCAAGGAGTTTTTCACCAAGAAAGGTAAAAGGAAACAAAGCAAATATCACTTATCCTCTCATCCCTTGCCCCAGATACACAGCAGTGTCTTGCTGGAAATGCCAATTAGAAATAGAATCCAGCAAAGAGTCTTTCCTTTGCTTTAWGGAAGGTTTTATCAGTAAAACTGCAGCTAAATGTGAGGTGTTCTTGTCTTACTCCTAAAAGTATCCCACACCCTAGTGSTCAGCATCTTGGTGTAGAGCAAATGCAGCAGGTAGAAGAACAGCAGAGTGGATGTTTTGTCAGTCTGGATGTGGTTTTATTTAGCTGATTGCTGTCAGCTAGAGATGGGGATTCACTTTTGAAGTCCTTTCCAGACAGCTTGACTCCATTTCTGGCATGCCAGGCACCTTAAATAGTGCTCAGAGCACAGAACATCATGAAGTCCTGAGTAGCCCAAAAATGTATTGAGTCAAAAAATTAGTTTTTGTCCTAGTTTAATATTCTTTTTATAAAAACAAGCCCTTCTTTATTAGTGGTGTATTGCCTTCTCCCAGTGCTCCATGCTTTGCATGTATTCCAGAGTCAGTGGCACAGTTTATTTGTCAGTCAAGCAGCATCATTGGTGATTTAATGAAGTTAATATTTGCTGATAGGGGATGTGAAATAGCAGGAGGTACCATTTGAGGAAGCACATTTTTGTAACAGGCTTCTAAAGCAGATAGAAAAGGGTTTAATACCATGGACTTCTCCCTTCAGCAGGCTCTACCACTTTATGTTCCCTGTGGCCAGCTGTTAGAACAGTCTGTGACTTCACTCTGTCATGTTTAGCTGTTCAGCCAATTTTACTGAGCTGCTCTGTTCCCATGCCTTGCACTTAACCCATTTGTCTTGGGTTTCCAGGTGATCTGAAGCACATCACCAAACTGAAGCCCTGGGGCCTTTTTGAAGTGTTGGTGGAAAAATACGAGTGGGCCCAAGAGGAGGCAGCTGCATTCACAGACTTCTTACTCCCTATGCTGGAGCTGATCCCAGAGAAACGAGCTACAGCAGCAGAGTGTCTCAGGCACCCCTGGCTTAACTCCTAGAAGCTTCCAAGCAATGCCACAACGTTATACTCTGGTTTACAGCATAGCCTACACACCCAGCTGCCCTTCCCCAGATCCATTTTTCTCCTTGTTCACTTTCAGTGTGGAGTTCTTCCTTCAAGGCTTCCAAGATTTTAGATAAATCTAACCTGTTCTGCTGAATTTGTTTGTGTGACTTTATGGGGATTTCCCCTCAGCCAGTGGGCATCATCTGTGTTTTTGCCTTGATTGGGCTTCACCAAAGACTAATTGACCTAGAATAAGAAATTTTTCCTCAGTCTCCTCACTGTTAGGCACCGTGTGTGACAGATGTGAGCTCACCYGTGCTCGGATATCTCCCTTAGCTAAACTTCAACTCTCCTTTCTTCCTGTGAAGATCTCACTGACTCAGGAGTCAAGTTTCCCAATGTTGATCCAGTAGCTGCTGATGGGGTGAGAAGTTACAGATGGCATCAAGGTGGTGCCAGATCCTTGTTAGAGCAAAGACCTTGAAATYCTCCATCACTCTCTAGGTGTCTACTGTATTCTTTGCTTTCCAATCACAACCCTTTATTTAGTTCTAGCTGCTTTTGAAAGAGCTTTTTAAACCTAGGTTTTAGTATCCTTTATTTCTTCCTCCAAAGTGCCCTGACCATTTACTTTTCCTCCTTCCCTGTGCCCTCARTAGTCAGAATAGTTTCTGGACTTGGTGATGTTTTCTACTTTGATGCCTGTGACTAAAAGGTGACAAGCAAAATAAGCAAAAGCTGGAACTGACTCAACGCACAACCCTCAGCAAACAGATGGGTGCACCCTTAGCCTGCAGAGAGAGCCTTGGTGCAGGCAACTCTTAACATTATAGTGAGCCATAAGTTTTGGGGGTTTTTTATCCCTTACTGGCACTTTTTTGCCTTGCTTGATGTGGTATTCATGAGAGATTGGCTTTCACTGATGCAGTCTGCTCTGACTTTTTGTTTTTGACCATTATTTTTTTTTTCAAGGAAAGGGTTGCAGCTCCTGTATTACAGCCATGCCGCAGCCCAGGACTTTGAAAAATCAACACTTGAAGTTCCAGTGTAAAGATTTCTTCTGATTTTGCTTCAGGTGCAGGCCTTCAGAAATAACTTCCCAGGATGGGACTGCCTTTTATTTTCTGGGCCRTTAGCACAAGAAGAGAGCTAGCAGAAGTGGAAGAGATGACTTTTCCACATAGATGCTGGATTAGAAGCTGTTCTCTACAGTTACCCCAAGTAAAAATGTTCTATGGGGTCTCTGTGTGACCTTCTCAGAGGGGCTTGGACAGAATGGGTTAAATGGGTTAATTTTAATTAAAAGTTAAATCACTGTGGCATTTGATAGTTCTATGATGGCTTCTTCTAGACTTACCCATCCTGTTACAGATTCAGTGCATCCCACTCTTCTCTAAGCGAGATTTGGCAGCGTTGAGACTTCAGAGATACTTCCTAACYCTGGACCAAACAGGCCTTTGGATTTGTGGTGGCTTGCAGAGGACAGAAGTTGCTGGAGACCATGCAGATGCTATCCAAGACAATTTCCATTGCCAAAGCTGCCAGTTCCACTGTCACGTGTCCCTTGTGTGTGTATGTTTGGGAATTCTGGTTTGGAAGGATCATTCACTCACAAACTGGGTCATTTAATCCATTTGAACAGAGKTTTTCTCCAGTTCAGAGCCTGATTTGGCCTATTTATGCAAATCATGCTGCACGTTCCTTTAGTGATAGATCTGGATCTCTATGCATATAATAAAAAAAAARAAAGGCAGGTRACATACCAAAAATATTTTAAACTGCTGATTTGACCTTTTGTTTATCCTTTCTTCCATTTTCCAGTTTTGGGTCACTTCTGTGTCTGTTACAGGAGGACTGCAGGCAGTACTGGGTTCTAACTTACACATTGGCAGGACAAACAATTCCTTGAAAGCTCAGCCAGTCCTGCCTGATTGAGACTGGCTGATGAAGGAACATTTCCCATACGGGGCTCTGCACTCTGTGAGAGCTCCTCCCCATCCTTTCTTCCCTTCCCTCTGCCAGTCCTGACTGGAGGAAGGGTTTTTTTTTACCATGATAACCAAGGCCAGAGCCAGCTTGTGAGTTGAAGACCTGCAGAAGCAGCTGTCACGATTCACTCCTGTACCGTCTGCTGTTCACTTGGGGTTTGTTCCATTTCCAAATTGCCGTGAAGTGCTCACACTAAAGGATTTGTACTTGCTGTGTCAGTCTAAAACCTGAAGGAAAATACATTTTTATTCTTTCTACTTGGGTGCTTTGTCTTTTTTTTTTTTTTGTTGTTCTTTTCCTTTGTGAAAGCCCTACAATAAACAGATTATTTAATAAATGAGCCCTAGTCTTCATACATTCCCCTTATAATTCTGTTCTGAGTCGGGGGCTCAGGGATGGAATTTGCTTCACTAGTGAACGTTTTAATTTCCAGAATGAGACGCAGATAAAAGATTTTGTTGCTGGTGTTGTGATCTGTTTTAAAAAATGGGAGAAGAGTAAAAAGTAGCAGGACAACTTTGGTGGAATCTTTCCATTCTAAAATACATTTTTAAGTCTGTCCTATCTCTGCTGTCTTATCAAGCCGAGAGTCTCAATGAAATCTTCCCAAATAAGTTTTTAGAGGGAAGCATAAAACTGGAAGGGATGTGTTAGAACTGTGCTGAATTGARTGGTGCAGGAATAATTGACAGTGGGTAGAGATGAAAATGATAATCCAGGCTGATTTTGGGTTCTSACCAGGTAAGAGCTGCTTTGTCTTTGGCAGAAATGGGCTGTGCCAAGGGCTGCCATGGGTGGGTGTTGAATGGGATGGGAGATGATGGCTCAATCTGATTAATTGGGTGGTGCAGGGAGTTGATGGTGACTGGCACCATCTGCTGTGGTTTGTGGGTGCTGTTCCAGGCCTGCTGCAGCCCAGCTGGTCGTTTTCTGGTTTTGTTGTCTGGTTTTGTTGTATTTTTTTTTTCTTTTCCAGTGGTTGTGTTTGGTTGTTGTTGCCCAGAGCAGGGAACTGATTCATGGCTCAGCTGGGAATTGGCCTGTCACAGTATTTTTCCAGTAAAAGGGACATGGCAGAGGGTTTCCTCTGCCCTCAGGAGATGAACACAAAACCCAAACCACTGATGTTTTGGTGGTGGTTTTTTTTTTTTTAATTCATAATTTCCTTAAAAGCAGATGTACAAACCCCCCCAAAAGCAGCAAATTGCCATCCTTCCCCTCTTGTCCCTCTTGCTGATGATCTCAGAAAAACTCTTTATGTCCAGTTTGGTTCTTGCCACCAAATAAGCTCCACAAGAGCTGTGAGCCAAGAGCAGCCCCATGGGTGAAGGAAACAGCTGTAGAAAATCCACAGAATTTGGTAAGTTTAAGCTTCCTAGAAGAGTCACTTCAAAGAAGARGGCTGATGGAAGAAGAAAGAGCTCTGGATGTCCCTGGGAACAGAAAGAGTAAGTCAGCTGTTGTGAAATGGATGGACTTGAAAATTTTCAAAATTTCAATTTTTAAAATTTTTTAAAATGAAAAAAACCTATATTTCAATTTTTAAAAAATTCAAAATTTCATTTTTAAAATATATTTTGACTTTTAATTTTTTTAAGTTTTTTTTTTTTGGTCATGTGGCAAGGATTTGTGTTTTCCCAGTTTTGGGAGTCAAAGCGAAGACTTTCATCTTTAACCACAAATAATACCAATGTGACTCTATCTGAAATCAGCCATCAATCCTTTGATAATCAGAATACAACAGTAGCATCACAGATTCTGGGAATGTTAAAAATCTCTGTGGGTTATCACTTACGTGGTGATCAGCTCTGTCACTCATTTTCCTCTTCTGTAAAAAAAAAAAAAAGAATTGCAGAGTTACCATGGGAAATTGWAAGGATTGGTTGTGTTTTATAGGCTTCTCTTTTAAAAAGAATAAAATAACTTAAACAGGGTCAGGAGGAAGCCCCAGGCTTGGGTCAAATTGGGCTTCTGCCTTGTTCTCCATCGATTTTCTGCCTTGTGCTGGCTCCCCATCCCTACAGAGCAGCGTGTGCCTGTGGCAGGGGAGCAGCCACCATCCACCCCAAAAACAGGATCGAAGTGTGGGGCAGAAACGCAGCAGGAGCGTTCGGGGGAGTTCTCCMTGCTCTTACCTGCTTCCTCCACCTTGAAATCCGAGGGGAGGAGGTGGTCCTGCCGGTTGCCCAGCACGAAGGCCAGGAAGGAGAGGATGAGGGCRTCGAGGATGCCGATGATGCACAGGATGTAAGCCCAGCGCACGGTGCAGGCTCCCAGCGTGTATTTGTCCGTCTTGTCCCCGCACAGCCGCCGCACCTCAGTAGAGTCCCAACCGTCGGGGTAGATCAGGCACCCGATCATCAGCCCTGTAGCTGCAGGGACAGGGTGATATTAGTGCCTTCTGAGCAGATTGATGTCTAAGATTTTTATCTTTTTATGTTTTCCCTGKATTGTAGCTTTGCWGATTGCTAAAGCATGGCTGGAGCTTCCAGTACTTTTCCTATATTTCTTCCCTAGATTTAGGAGCAATAAGTTAACCTTATAAACACACTCCTAATTATTATTTAATCTTATTCCAAGAAGAGAACTGACTACAAAGATTTTCTGTTTTCCAACCAGAATCTGGACCAGATATAAAAAAGTAGGGCAAAAGAAACCTCTGGACTGCTTCCCGTGGGGCAGGACCCCAGGAATTATTACCTAACCAATGAACCCTTTAATTGGACAGTAGATGATAAGTGTACTGATAACTAACCTGATAAAAGTTGCAGAATTACTATACCTCGTGTGATTTTCACTGTATTGTGTACCTGAGAGCTTTCAAGGTTGGTTTTTATATTCATTCTAATGTTGTTGGAAAGATCTGCTCTATTTTCCAGGCATCAATACTGAAGTGGAGAGAGCAGCTGGAAGAGYAAACGTGCTACAAACACATCAGGTACTGCAGATGTGTCCCTTGAGGGGCTCTGGGGTTGCTCATCCCCAGACAGGGAGGAGCAGGATCCTGCCTGCTCTGCTGCCTTCCCACCAGCCAAGGATGTGCTGCTCCAGCATCTCCGATCAGCGTTGCCCAGGCAACGCCTCTCCTGCCTCTGCACAGAGCCCTGCCCGTGTCACTCCAAGGAAATATTTTCTCCAAACAAAACTGGGATGGGCTTAGCCTGTGCAAGATGGAGAACCTGGCTGGTGCTGTGGGAGTAGCTGATTTCAGCTTAGGGTTTGCTAAGGTAGGGCTGCCGTCAGCAGCAGATTTGCAGCAGATTAATTSTGCTTGTTCAGCTGTGGTGGTTTCAGTGCCAGCTCCTCCTGTGCCTGCTCTCAGCTCAAACAYAACCTCGAGAGCTGCTCCAGCCTGGCCACGGGCTCATCAGCACCTCACCTTTGCCATGGCACCTGCAACAACCTCGGTGCCAGCAGGCTGCTGAAGGGCAGCTCATACCCCAAAATCTCACAAAATCTGCCATTTTCACCCCCTCAGAGAAACTGTATTTACTGGACAAGAGCAACGACTGGGTTTGGGATTAATTCATCTGCAAGGTTTTGGGGTGTGATTAACAAAGWCCCTTCACTCTTACATTGGTGCAGAGCATGGAACTATCTTATGTAGATGTGAGGCAGTCCCTGACTCTTTTCACACAAGAAACAGCCCCATGGTGGAAGCTCTGGATAAGCAGATGTTTGTCCCTGCACCTCTTGGACATCTGCAACCTCCTGAGATGCACACCAGCACCCTTTCCCTGCCATAGGGTGCTCAGTAATCAAAAACCCCTTTTGGGGCAGTTGCCCTGACCTTTGCCAACATTTTCTGTTTCCTGGGCTTGGGGACAATCGAGCAGCAAGATGAGCAGGCAGCTTCCTTGGTCTGCAGAARGCATTTCTCTTCATGGAAAAGCAGTTGGTTTATTCTGTATTTAATTAATCTTCCCTGTAACTAACTAAGAGGAGATGCACAAAGAAATGGGGGAAGGTGGGAAGAAATAATTTCTGTGAAACTGCAACCTAGTGCAGAGCAAAGGAAAAAGATCTCTCTAAGCCTCCCCACTTTTTAAAATAATTCCTGAAGTGCAGGAGTACCTGTCCCTCTGGCCAGAGCTGCCTGTGACACTTTTCCCCCATTCAGAACAACAACAAAAAAAAAAAAGTAAAAGCCCCAACTACCACAGCAAAACCTTTCCCTGCTCCAGCTCCCCGGGAGGCTGAGCTGCCCCAAGCCTCTTATCTAAATCTTTGCTTGAGCTCGCTTCTTCAGCTGAGAACTGAAGAAACCCCGCTGCCGCCTCCCCCGGGCTGTCCCTGCCGCGGCCGGGGCTCGCATCAATGATTCAGGAACAGCAAAACTGGCTTGGGTTTCAGCCGAGGCTCCGATCCGACCCAGGGCTTGGGTTACCAGGTGTCTCAAGTGCCGTGGGGGAGAGGCGGGGGAAGCTGGACATCCACAGGGATGAGCAAAAAAGTAAAAAAAAAATTAAAAAAAAAAAAAAAATGCCAGTGATGGTGCCAAATGAGCCACTCAGTTCCCTCCTCGTGTTTCATCTTCCTCGTACATTATTCCCTGAACTCAGGGAGTTACTACAATGGCCCAGCAAACGTCACCGCTGTCTCCCTGCTGAATTCCTGCAGGATTCCAAACACAGCAGAGCGCTCTGGGGTTGTTTTTGGTGCTCTCTGATACTGATACTCTGAAGCCTCCCTGCGGCTGAGCAGGAGCAGTGGCGCTGGGAGAAGCTCCCCCAGGTAAGCGGGGTTTGGCACGAGGTTTTGCGGCAGCAGCAGCACCGGGTGAAGCATCACCCCGCACGCAGCGAGTCTGCCGCGTCTCACCTGCTCTGGAAGGAGTTTTTTACTTAAAACTCCCCGCTGGTGACCAGTAAGAGGCAGCAAATGGCACGGAGGTGACACTGGTGTCTCTTTACTCACCACTCCATCCCAACAGAATGAGGGAACAGGGTCCCCCCCCCCCGCTCCCCGCGCATCTCCCCAGCCCCGCTCACCCGCTGCCAGCTGCATCCAGGCACAGACTTTGTAGACGGTGGCTGCGTTGCAGAAGAAGAAGAGGCTGAAGCAGAGGATGGTGCCGATGATGAGGAAGGTGGAGACGCCTACGAAGAACATGGCAGTTTTGTAGGCGCTGGAGGGGATGGTGCCGAAGTCCAGCGGGCTGCCCTTGCAGATGAGCTCACCGGTGAGCGCGTTGCCGATGCAGTAGGAGAAGAGGCCGAAGTAGCCGGCCTGCGGCGTGTCGATGCTATCGCCGATCCAGTAGGGCTGRACGAAGGTCACCACCATCAGGATGGAGAAGCAGAGTGTGAAGAGGGCCCAGAGCACCCCCATGGCCCGCGCGTTCCGCACATAGTTGGTGTGGTAGATCCGAGCCGCCTCCTGCGCCGGCAGCAGCTTGGACATGGCGGGGGCAGCGGCCCCGGCCCCGCTCCGGCCCCGCCCGGCGGCAGCGGGGGC
>NW_026623925.1:31969-39250 GCF_030028575.1 Malurus melanocephalus | reverse complement strand
CTCGGGTTGTGCCTTTCGGGATTGCTCCTGGAACGAGCCCTGAGGATGTCCTCTGGACGCTCTCTCAGGATGCACCCTTTGCCTCCATCACATGCCCTAAGACGCATCCATAAATGAAATATCCCCACTGTGCACCCCATGTTCTGCCCAGGGATGCACCCTGTGCCCGTGGGCTGTGCCCCAGAGTGCACCCTGTGCCCTGCAATGCACTCAGGGGTGCGTTCTGTCCCCCGCTGTGCCCTCAGAAACGTGCTGTGTGCCCTGGGATGTGCCATGCACTCCCGGGATGTGTCAGGATGTGCCTGGGCTGCACCGTGTGCCCCTGGGGGTGCCCCAGAATGAGTCCCAGGATGTGGCTGGACCCTCAGCTTGTGCCCCAGGGGCTGTGCCGTGACCCCCAGGATCCCACTGGGCTCTGCTGTGTGCCCTGGGATGTGCCCCAAATTGTGTCMCCTCATCTGGTCCCCTCTGCCCTCCCAGGCAGTGTCACCAGGGTCTTCCCCCATTGGTAGGGGGCACACACGGTGCTGCATCATCGGGGGGGGGGTGACTCCAGGCAGGGAGGGGACCACAGCTCCACTGCAGAAAGGGACACGGCTCATCCTGCAGGACACACCAGGGGTCAGCCGGCACCTGGGCAGGGTCAGATCTCTTCCCAAGCCCCGTGTCCTGCTGCCAGAGGAGCGTGGGCAGTTCCAGAGGGCTGCAGGCACTTGTGGCCACCTTGGGACCTCTCTCCAGGAGCCACATCTGCCCCACATCCTGAGTGACCACAAGGGTTCACTCCTGTCAGGSTGGCAGGTGACAGTGTGACAGTCACCCTGCAGCCAGTGCCAGCCTCAGCATTGCCCCGTGACTGTCAAAGGCTCTRTGGCCATTAATCATGGCCAAGAACAGCCAAGCCACTGTGGGCAYGAAAAGCTGTGCCGTTCCCAGGGCTGTTTTCCTTTCATCAGCCACACGAGCACCGAAACACAGAGTAAATATTTGGCTGAAGTGCTGGCCCATGGGCTGGGRGCCTTGGTGGGCTCTGGATCCTCGCAGAGGATCCCACACACTCTGGGATTTCTCCAGCAGGTTTCTGGTGTTTGTGATCCCAGAATTTGTGYGATGGAGGATCTGGTGATGGGCACTTTCCCATGGAGCAGAGCTCCTGCCACAGCAGCAGCCCTCCCTCGGCCCATGGACCCATCAAGGAGGGCTCAAGGAGGGAATTCCAGAGAATTCCAGCTCCACAGCCCCCYGCTGCCAGGGGAAAGCAGAGGAAGAAGGATGAGAGGCACAGAAGTGCCATTCCTTTGTGTTCCCTTTCCCCAAGGGAGCTGCCAAAGGGCAGAGTGACATCACCAGTGGGGGACAATCACTTGGGGACTGTCACCGGGGAACAGGACCTGGTATCCCTGGCTGCCTGGGCATCCCTGTTCCCCTGCCCTGGGCAGCGCAGCAGTGCCCCAATGCCACGAGTTGAGGCGTGATAGGAGCAGCCAGGTCAGCTGATGGACACAGCGGCTATAAAACACCTGCTGGCCCCGTGGCACAGACACAGCCGAGCCCACCATGGCCAAGGTGCTGCCTGCCTGCCTGCTCCTGGCCCTGCTGCTCCTGGCCCCGGCCCTGTCGGCTCAGAATGAGCGGGGGCTCTTCTTCGACCTGGTGAGAGGAGGCTGAGCCTGTCCCTGCACAGGGTGCTCTGGGATGTGCGAGGGGCATGCAGTGTGTGCAGGGTCTGCTGGGTTTTCTGCTGCTGTGGGGGAGCTTGGAGCCTTTTCCCTGTGGGGGAAAGCAGCTCTGTAAAGGGACAGAGAAACCAGAAAGTGCRTGAGATTGAAGGTCTCAGTTACCTGGGCCAGCCAGGACCCCCACCCTGGGTGGCTCACAGGGTCTGGGGAGGGGACAGGCTTTCCCTGTGGCATCTCACCCCTGTTCCTGTGAGTCCAGCAAAAAAACCAGCCCTTTGGTGGGTGGTGTTTGGGGTCAGACTGGGAAAATGCTGCCAAAAGGGAGGCTGGGGCGTGCAGGCAGAAAGGCAGAACTGATGTTCAACACCCACCCAAACCCTTCGGGMTCCCAGCTCGGGTGACATTAAAGGGTGACAGAGAGGGGCCCGGTGCTCAGACCCTGCCTTGTGCTGCAGGATGTTGGGGAGCTGTGCATGCAGAGCGCCCAGTGCAAGAGCGGCTGCTGCCACCGCCGCAACGGCCTCAGCCTGGCCCGATGCGCTCCCAAAGCAGCCGAATTCCAGGATTGCTCCCCCAAGGTAGGTGCCTCCCTGCTCCCAGGGGTGGGTGGGGATGGGGGCATGGTCCCCACGCTGCACCGTGTCCTGGTTCCCTGCAGAACATCTATGGGGTCTACTACAAGTGTCCCTGYGAGAGAGGCTTGACCTGTGACGCCGATAAAACCATCGTGGGCTCCATCACCAACAGCAACTTCGGTCTCTGCAAGGACCCCCAGGACTCGTACAGGCGGTGAAGAAAGAGACCCCCCTGTACCCCTCTGTGCTGCCCCTGCCACCCTGCCCTTCCCACTCTCCAGGGATGCCTGGAGCTCTGGGGCAATTTGAGTAAAGAGCAGCTTCTGCCAAGCTGCAAGACGGAGTTTTCACTCGGCCCGGCCCCCTGGCCCAGGATGGGACAGCAGGGCCAGAAGGGCCAAAAAAATCCACAGGGAAATGATGGCTTTACCCATCTGTGTGCACAATCATTCAATAATCTGAGCCACGGGGTGAGCTCTGCTCTAGGGGAGTGTCAGAAAAGGGGATGCACGGAAAGTGCAGCAGCCCCAGGATCTGAGGGAGCCTCTGGGGTTGTGCTGAATTTGGTTTATTTCYTGCTGGGGCTGCCCTGGAAAGGTTTGATGCCAGAGAAGAGGGACTCGCAGGTGGTGCTGAAGCWGTGGGTGCTCAGGGTGCTTGGTGGCCATGTCCACCTCTGTATTGTCACCCTGCAGCCTCTGGATGACCACTCGTGCTGGGAGCTGGACCTGCTCCTCAGGGAGGGCAGATGAGGCTGGGAGATGCACAGCCAGGTGGGAGACCTCCCTGGAAAGGGCCCTGTGCAGGCAGCAGCTGTGCCATGGGAGCCCCTTGTGCAGCAGCTCCAYCAGCACCTTGTAGGGCATTTTCTCGGGCTGCAAGGTGTGCAGGAACTTTGGGAATTYGGGATGGATGTGGGCAGTGATGGTGCTTGGAGCAGCAGCCCTGGCTGGCAGCAAAGTTCAAACCCTCTCAGCCCTGCCCCTGGCAGAGCTGTGCTCGGGCAGGGGGGGCTGCAGGGAGCAATGCCCAGCTCTGGGTGAGTGCTTGGCCATGGGGAAGGAGCAGAAATGTTCCACAGCAGGGTGAGGAAGAGGAAGCACCCGCCTGGCAGAGCTGGGCAAGCAGCAGGGGATGAGGGGTTCATCAGAGAGGGCGTCCTTGGCTTCTCCAGTGCAGGGTTCACCCCACATTTTAATATCCCTGGGAGCAGAGCAAGAATGAGGCACCCACAGCACCACTCCCCACTGCCCCGAGAGCTCTGCACCACATAGGGGGCCACAAAGGCTTGGGGCCACCCCTGACAGCTGAGAAAGTGCTGCAGGAAACTTTCTTTTGAACAAAGTCGACTGGCAGCTCGAGGATCTGCACCTGCAGAAACACCAGGGACACGTCTGGGAGGGTGGCACAGCTTGGGGGGTCCTCATGATGGAAGGGGAATGTGGGGGACCAGGCGGGGGCTGCTGGCCCCTGCAAGTCTGGCTCGGAGGAGCTCCCAGAGGAGAAAATTCTGACCTGGATTGGAGTTTTAAACTCGTGGTGGGTGGTGAAAGCTTTGAGGGTCCTGTTCCCGTTGTGGTGGTGGTCCTGGCAAGAGGCCACCAGATCGACGAACCCACTGGTGCAGGGTGAGGTGTGGAGGAAGGGCGGAYGGGGAGGGGGCAGGGCCAGCAGCCCCTCTCCTGCAGCAGCCAGCCAGCCCCCGGCAGAGCGAGGGGAGGGGACACACGGGACACGGGGTCTGTCCCTGGACTCCCCATCAGKGTCCTGAGCCCCMCAGCAGCCCCACAGCAGCGGGARGCACCCCGGGGAGGCTGGCGTTTCCTAGAACGCACCCGGGGATCCCGGGAGCCCTGCCTGCCCGGGGCCAGCCTCCTCCGCCGCTCYGTGTCCCTGCCAGGGCAGGATGTGAGCAACGCCCAGCCCCGGGACCGGCAGAGGGCAGCGGCACCGTGCCCGCAGCGCGGGGACCCCCAGAGCAGCAGGAATCCCCCAATTCCGCTGACAACGCTGCCTTGGGGTCCCCGAAATGCGCCCAACCCTGACACTCTTTGCGTCCCGCAGTGGGGGACCCCCGGAAGGAGGGGCAGTGATATTGGGGTGGGGGAAMGCGCAGCCCGGGCTCATCTCTGCTGTTTGAAGGGGGATTTCGTGGTGTCCCCGTTTTTGTGGTGTCCCTACCTTGGCAGAAAGAGGAGGGGTGCACCAGAGAGGTGGGAATGGGGCGGCTGCGCCGAGGTGGGGGACGCCCGAACCCCTCCCCACCTCAGCCCTATATTTACTGGTGAAGCCGCAGCTTTATTTTGGCAGCTCTSGGCTGGTAAATATTGGCTTAAACCGAAAACCAGACGCCTGACTCACGGCGTCTTAACAAACACAGGAAGGGGCCCCTGGCGCGTGTGGGGTGCTGCCAGCCCTGGGGACAGGGGGACCCTCCGCCGGGGCGGGGGCCACCTCAGCCGCACAGGGGGCGTGTGAGCGGCGCATCCTTGCGCTGGCAGCTTTGGCTGCAGCGTGGTTTCCTGCGGGGGAACACGCGGGGGACAGGGGATGGAGGGGAACAAAAACTGGGGTGCCCGTTTTTCCTCCCCTGCTCTGCACCAGGTTGGTTTTTAACCCTGCTTGGTTGAAAAGCAGCGAAGAATAACGAGACTGAAGGGACTTTGGGGCGGAGGGCAGCCCGAGACCCTCCTCCCCAGGCTTGCCCCATCACCAGGATTGTCCCCCCAGAGTCCGAGCCCGTCCCCTCGTGGTCACCACGATGTGTGTGAAATATCCCCCCAGCCCCAGTGCCCCCCTCCTCTCCCCCGCCCGCCCCGGCCGTTGTTACTCGAGGGTACAGGATGTTCTCGCTCAGCCGAGCTCCCGCTCCCCAACCTCTCCCCGCCTCTCCCCCCTTTCCGCCAGCCCTCGGCCTTCACCTCTCCTCCTCTGCACTTCTTTAACCCTTTTATTTTCCCCAAACGCCGCCTTTTCCTCTTCTTCTTTTTTTTTTCTCCTCCGTTTCTTTTTCATTTCCGCGCAGATGCACCCAAGCTCCTTCTCTGCCCGTTCCGGGGCGTCCCCGCACCCCCAGTTTTCCGCAGCTCCGTTGGGGTGCCCACCCAAAGCCCGACTTTGCAGACGATCCCAACAAAGTCACCCCGCTCCCAGYCTTGCAAAACGCTCCAAGGAAAATGTGCGTGTGCGTCCGGGGGAGGGTGCCGGGTGCTCGCTCCTGCAGCCTTCACCCCTGGGCAGGGAGGCTGCCAGCCCCGGGAAAGGGTCGAAAGTTCATTTTCGGGGGGGYTGAGCTGCCCCGGGCCCCCGTGGTGGAAGGGACAGGAACAGCCCTGCTGCTCYCAGCTTGGGGCAGTAATTCGAGTGAGGAAATACCCCGAGCACAGCCTAATTCATGTCCCTGCACCCCAATTTGCTGCAGAGAGGGGCATTGATGGGCCTGATCCTGCAGCGGGGTCAGAGGAACTCCCGGGGCTTTGATTGGGGGGCACAGGAGATGTTTTGGGACAGGTTTGGGCTGTGGGGGGTGCTCAGAGGTGTTTGGGGGTGCACAGAGGCCCCTGGGGCTGCCTGTCTGCTCTTGGCTCTGAGTTTTGTTCCCCTCCTTACACCTTCACCCCCCAGCATGGTCAGAATTTGGCAAAGCAGCCCCTCTCAGGGTATCCCTCAGCCAAAGCAGGAGCCAGAGGRATGAAACACATCCTTAGAGGGTGTGGGACACCCTAACCACCACCAGGGACTCGAGGAATCCCAAATCCTCGGGGATTTGCCCCAGCTTGCCCCCAGTGCTGACCTGGGACACCTCAACCCGTGCCTGCAGCAGCAAAACCCCCAAGGCAGGTTCAGATCATGGGGCACAGTGGGGTGCAGCCCCAAAAAGCGGCCCCCAAGGATGAGAGGGCCTGATCCTGTGGGTGATTTAGGGTTTTCCTAAATCTGGGCCAGGTTTTCCCTGTCCCAGGGAGATGGCTTTGGGATGAAGCTGGCGAGGAGCCATTCTTCAAGCGCTCTCTGGAAGAAAAGCAACCTTTCTAGCAAAACGAAAAAAAAAAAAAAAATTCATGAAAAGCTCTGGTTTGCCTCTTCTTGCCAAAACCAATTGTTGATGATTTTTCACGGCTGCTTTGGCTTTGCCTTTGCCTGTGACAGAGGGAACAATGTCACACACACTCCTGTTTTCCCACTCTGATCTTTTTCCCTGGACTTGGAAAAAGGGAAGGATCCSACTGAAGGACAGGGACCTGCTCTAGGCAAAGAACAGATCTGGGGGCTCCCAAAACTGGCATGAGGATCTCAGTTTTTCCTCCCTCACCAGGGTTGGGTTTGGGGCTGGAAGTGGGGTCCCTTGAAAGTGGAACCCCCAGAACAGCYGAGGGCTGAGGACTGCCCAGCTTAGGGCAGTAGTGGGGGTTGCAAGTRGGACATGGGGGTGCAAAAGTGGCTCTGGGAGCCCTCCAGACACCCCACACACCTCCACAAGTGCCCCTCCATATTGTTCACCAGGGCACAAGGGGAAAAAAWCCCCATCCTGAATAATTTGTGCTGCTGGAAGAATTAATTAGAGCAATACTGGGAGGTGGGGAGGGCAAGGAGGGGATGTTGGGCTGCATCAGTCTGGGGACAACTCAAAGCTGGGTGCTTTGCAACAGCCATTTTGGGGTGGGACCTCTGCAGCTGGGCACTAAATTCCCTGAAATTCTGATGAGCTGATCTGGGGGACCAGAGTGAGGGTGGGAGGGGGGATTGTGAGGGATAGCTCCATGGTATTGATGGGGATTCGCTCTGGGGGATGCTGGAGGGGTGTTAGGGGTGATGCTGGGAGGGAAAAACTGGGGTTGATGCCGGGGGGATTCTGGGGGGGCAGTGGGAATATCGGTATGGATGCTGTGGGGGATACTGGGGAGGATGTCGGGAGAGATTCTAGGGGGGATATTGGGGGGAAATGTAGGGGGGGAGAATTTAGTGAGGATGTTGTGGGGGCGCTGGAGGTGGATTTATGGAGGGATATTGAGTGGGATATTCGGGGG